>NW_009925777.1:0-9547 GCF_000696875.1 Nestor notabilis | reverse complement strand
CTTGGGAGATACTCACCTCGGCAATTCAATTTAAGGACATTTCTTGAGAATACTGTTGAAAAATCAAAAGAAGAGACAAAGTAATAAACCCCACCTAGATACACAGACCCTAAGGAACAAGATAAGAGACAACATCAAAAACCAAATCTCTCTGGTCACAGACTGAGGGAACACAACTGAATGAATCACTCAAGGCCTTAGAAAGGCTTCACCAGCTTTTTGTAACTGATAAGAAGGGATGCAGAGGGACAATGAGAGTATCAGGAGTTTCACAGGGAAAAGCAAACTTATTCTCCCTCTTTAAGGGGCTTATGGGAATGGGTGAAATTTATTACAGGATGTTTAGGGGAAAGAACCAAAGGCAGGGAAAGGGTCAATGCCCTTGTCCAGTTGAGCTCCATATGTGATCACTGCTGTCTGTCCTATATTATTGAGCCCTATTCGTCACTCTTTTCTGTGTGACCTTGCTTTCTGTGTGGAGATGACTCACTACCACACTTCAAGCTGGACTAGCTTGGAAGCTGGAAAAGACCAGAATCTGAGAAGACAAAAGGCCAGACCTGGAGGTGGGTTAAATGGGGCCGTGGATCCTGAGTGAATGAAGAGTGAAAGTGCATGAATGTCCTCTAGTAACGTGATCATCTGGAGAGGGGGAATGGGACTGCACTGTGTTGTTTATTTCTGTGTGAGTGCTGTTTGTGTTTATGTGGGTGCACACTGTCCATCTGTGTGGCCCCCTGTGTGCGTACTTGCCTGCGTGTCTATTTGGAACACACGCTAAGCCTTGCTAACAAATGATCCTACTAACAGGAATACCAGAAAAGAGACTGTGTAGGATAAATCTCTGGCTTTAAACTCCTCTGGATTTGGCAAACCTTCATACATATCCCAAAATTCCTCACATGGGGAGGAGGGGGAAGAGGCAGCAGTGTTGAATTGCCAGATGTACAATCTTCTTGTATTGTTACCTTTTAATTATACACCATCTTTCCACTAAGCCACTGAAGATTAGGTACAGACAATTGACTAAATACTTCAGGGGAAGCAGAGAGCTAAGCCGAAAGGTACTGCTAACTAAATAGTCATAGTTTCCTACATCTGCTTAGGAAAAGTAGGAATATGATGATGTACAGAGAAGGAAAACAGGGTCCCTAAGAATAAACATTCAAGTCCATATAGTCTCTTAGGATAAAGGGGTAAGGCTTAAAAGTCAAATTGGTACTGGAGATGAAACTTGACCTGAAAGTAGCAACAACTCTGTACAGAGCTCGGCAGCACAAAGGAAAAAAATTGAAGTATAACAGAGCTGGCTGTAGTAGACAGTAACAGTGAAAAGAAATCAGGTGATGATAGATATACAGAGACAGGAAATCAAGAGCAAAGGAGACACCTGTGATACAGTAAGTGAAAGAGCCTTTCCCATTGTTCTGGAAGGCTAATAAAGCTCCACTGCCTGTGCTGGTCTGAGACCACCTGGCAAACCAGTGGAAGAAAAGAAGTCCATCAGCATAACAGCCATAGTCTGTGCAATCTCTGCCTTTCACTGCAGTTCGCGTTGTGGTGGCTGTTTATACTTGCCCATTCTGAAGTATATTGGCTATATTCACGGATTTTTTTGTATCTTGCTTATATGTTGTTCCTCAACCAAAGACCTCAGTCTAGTCTTTTAGTGTGTGTGATATCCCCATTTTATAAGTGAAAAAGTAGAAACTGGTTATATGGAAGTTACAGATGTATCCTGACTCAGTGAAGACCCAGAATAGAGCATCCTGACCCTCAATCGTCTGTTCTAATGACAGCCTTATATATACATGTTAAACGGAACATACTAAGGTCTCTTATCTTCATCACTGTAACAATCTTGAGATTGTTACTGGATATGTTAAAGTTCCAGATCACATTTCTTATAACACACTAATGCAATATCATACCCGAAGAACAAGTCACTAAACAACTGCTGATGAAACATCCTTTACGTACCAAAGTATCTTCCTTCACCATAATACACTGAGCATTACTTCTATACATGAAACCTAACTGAAAGATAAAATATACATATTCTTCAAATTAATGCTTGCCATTTTAATACTTATAAACATATGATGCACTCCAGAAAGAGGCATTCTTTCTTTTGAGCTCTGTGTATGAAAACAAAACTGTAGCTTTCAAGAAGGTTGGTTTTTTTCACCACTAGGGACTACTGAAATGGCATGGCAGCAAGATTAAACGCCTCATATTTTGGTCTTGTGGCTTAATAGGGTTTTTTTAGAAGAAACAGAGAGCCAGGTCTACAAAGTGAAAGGCCATTCTAAACTTAAAATTCCTATTGAGGGTATGAAGATCAGAGTCTACACTGTGTCACATGATTGCTTGTTGCAGTATTAGGCTAAACTTCCAACCACTTTGCCAGTTACTCATTGGAATAAACAATTTGAAAAAAAAATAAATCTAAAGATGGACAGTTGCTCACCAGCATTTTTCTACAGAATATGTTCAAACTTCCAAAAGCATAGTATTATTCTCTGTTGCTTTATAACACCTGAAAACATCTCCCAGGCATCACAAAATAACATAAACATAACCAAAGGTCACTGAATCTAATGCAATTCTCTAAATTGATATCCTAGAATAAAAAAGGAAAAGATTTGCCATCTGAACTTTGTATGTGACAATAGTAACTTATTTTAGGGACACAGTTGACATGGGAAATGTCAAAGATTTTTTGCAACTAACTCAGTTAAAAAGTTTTACCACTTTTAAAGTATTCTTGCTGTTGAGTTTATCAGAGCTGTTCCAGCACACTTCAACATCTCTCCAAAAGGACTGATGTTGGGACTAACTATGCTACTTTTGAACACCCGTTGTTCTCATAGTGCATGGCCACAGTAGAAGTTGTGGGAATTCCAAAATCCAGCCAAAATCACTAGCTAAATAAATCTAATATAAATACATTTCTAATAAGTTCTTGATAAAAAAAGGGAAATCTTTACCTTAAGATTTAGAAACATCTTATTTACCTCTTTGGACTTTGTACTACTTTAAAGCTTATTGCTTTTTTATTTTTTTCTTTCATGAGAGGTATGAGAATACTACAGTTAACTTTTCTTTTTTAATTTAAGCAGGTGGTGCTGATAAAACGTATCTTTCTGTTTTCCATTAAGTTAAAAATAACACAAGGGAGGTCAGGTGTGCTGTAACACAGAGATTTAAGTAACAGGATTAGATGAAAATAAGCAGGTACTTTTTCTGCTGACAAAGCATAGGGTAAGAAACTCAAGTTTTCCTTCAACAGCTGTTACCCTGAAACTGAAAGAGCAGAAGCAGAACAGCAAATGAGGGAAAACACATCCTGCTCCTTGTGCTCCACATGTTTTCTTGACGCATTTAAATATCATGCTAAAGACTATCACAAAGAACACAGAAAGATAGTGACAGCCTTCAACAAAGGTACCAAGCTGGAGAACTTATAATTGTTTAAAGGTTGTTTCACTATTTTTTTCATTATTTCCATTTTTATAACATCATTGTGAAAATCTGGTTTCCCAGTTAAAAAAACGTGATGTTGAAAACTTTCGTAAGAAAAAAGCATTGTACCTATCCACTGCACACTCATCCATTCTACTCTTAGGTGGAATGGCCATTTTTCATTGGCAGGAATTGATGCTCCTGCATTGCTGAAAACTATTATTTCTAAACAAGTCAGCTCATAGAAGTATGATTATTACTGAAACTATGGGATGATGACAGGCACATCTCTCTCTAGTACAAACCACTTATGAGACTGGAGATATCCAGTTATGCAGGGTAGCACGTAAGAAGTCGTAAGACTGGTTAACCAGATGACCTCACACAGTCCAAGATTTTTTGAGACAAATAAATTTTGGGCCTGACAGAGAGAGTTATCAGGTCAAAGCATGAGACAATCAGACATCTGCTTCACAACTATGAAGTACAGAAGAGTTCAGCTGAGAAAAAAAAAAAGAAGAGGAAATGAAGTAATCTTGGTTCTTGGCCCACTTGGCTTAAATACCCTTGTTCCAACAGGGAATATCAACATTACTTACTGGTACAGTGCAAAGAAGGGAAACTGCGGTTTAGCCTGAGATCTGTTAAAGTTACAGGACTCTGTCCACATTACATCTATATCAGCATTAAAGTTCACAGTAGTTGCTGGGCCTCAGTACATACAGGGCATGCTGGAAGACTTCAGGTCTATGTTGCTAACAGTGCTCTCTTGACAGCACCTATCTGTTACTTCATCCTTGGTGCCACTGGTGGGGAAACCACTTTGAATGCACCAGAAACATACTTGAGAAACTCGAGGTATGGATGCAAGGAATATTACAAAGTGTCCTCTTGTACACTAAAACATCAATGTACATGCCACGTAAGAAGACTAACAGCAGGAAAATTCTTGCAAGGAATCTTTGCTGACTGTTGTATACTCATGCAGCTTCAGTGGTTTGGGTTTTCACAACAGCAGGTAAACGTGTTACCAGCACAACATTTGATAGCTGGTAACTATCAAATGAAACTGAGAAAAAGGATCTGAATAGGTGTCAGATGAAACACTAGTCTCATGAGCACTGGTAAACCAGATCAACAGTCTTCATAACTTAAAGCCATGCTGACTGAAAAAAGCAGAAGTGTGTGACTTTCAGAACATGATGTTCACAGAGTATAACAGCCAAGTGAATTTAGCTTCATCTTTCCTCATACTGACTAAATGTATTAGAGAATAGGTTCAAAGATGAGCCAGCACTCCATAATTGTAAGATATGCAAATTCGTTCATTTCACTTTCGGGATAGGTAATATCTCAGTCCTATGAAATATGAGGTCTAACTAGATGCTCAATTTACTGGTTCCTTGAACTCTGACAGTCTTTTAAACTATAGAAAAATAAGAACTAAAACTCACACATAACTGGATTAAATAAAAGGATAATCGGTATAACAAGGTTTCAGTAACTTCAAACAGCGTAATTTTCTGAATCTGCAGCAAGATTTCTACTGCCTTTTGCAGGGTGGTCTTTATTGTTGAGATGGATTTATTCAATACACAAGAACTATTGACAGGAGTAAGAATGCTAAAGGTATAACACAGTTTTTTAAGTGTTATACCTTAATCCTAAAGGTATAACACAGTTTTGTAAGTGTTATACTTTAATCCTAAATGCTTTTGCAGCTCTAAATGTGTTAAGGGATAAATTCTGAGAATGGCCTGGCATTTCAGTTGACACTAATAGTGATAAAAGTGTTTTGAACTACAAAAACTAGACTGTAATTTGCAGCAGACTTTACATCGTACTGCTCATAAGATTGGGTCACATGAAGATAGATTGAGATTACTTTCTCTCATGGGATTAGTGTTTAGAAATAATTTCAGAACATTCAGCTCTTTGTACAGCCTGTGCATGTACAGGATATGAATCTCTAACACCAAACTTTCTTTTACTGGATGCTGAAAAGAACAATTTTTACATTACACTATATTTAGTTTTAATTTCTGGCCACTTGTCTTCCAAATGACAATATACCAAAAAGTTAGAAAACCTCCAAACCCACAAAAACCAAACCCCCACATAAAAACCCCAAACCCTGTTTAATTCACATTTAATTGATAGGAATAATCAGCCACATTGTCTCTCACCTTTTTAGTATTTTCATTATGTTTTTCCTTTGAGTTGAGTAAAACTTCAACAGGCTTATTAATCAGGAACACTTTAATAAAGTTTTATTATTAAATAATGCAGTCTTCTTACTGTACCTTGAATAAGAGTGCTGATCATTTGTAACTGACACAGACAATATAATTAAATTGAAATTTTACCTTTTTATATAATTTTATATGAAAAACTGACATACTGAAAATGCCAAATTTCTTAGAAAATTAATGGTACCTATTAATTAAATAATAACTTCTAAAATTATTTTTTTTAAGTCAAGCAGGTCCAAAAAAGGTTTTAACCCAGCTGTTTCATAGTGATTTTGTTCATAACTGTCTATCTGATCATCTGTGGATGAAGCTGTGAATAAGAAAATCACAGTCAGGTCCTAGGGAATTGAGAGTTGTCTTCAGTACATACAATCCAACTTTCCCAATGCAAATATACATTCGTTTACAAAAGCTGCAGGTACTACAAATTCAACTGTATCTTCCTATTGCCAGTCGAGCTTAGCACTTCAACAGTAATTTACTCATAACCAGACGGAGTCAAAACCTGCTGTGTCTCAGAACATGTAAGGAAATAGCTTATATTTCTTTAAGAGACTACTGCTAAAAAAATATTACCATGACATCAGGGCACAAGTTTATGCAAATACATTTGTGCAAACCTTCTCTTGGACTTTATCTTTGTTGCATAGAAAGCCATCTCCAGCCCAGGATTTACATGTACTTTGCTGTTGGGTATGCAATGTTGTATGTAATATTGTGTAACAATTTGGGAAAAGTGGAAAATACAAATAATACTACTATAATTCAATGGTGACTTGAATTATTAAAGATATCATCATAGTAAAATAAAAGAGAAGAAATTTTAGTTACTTAAATTCATTCCCACTTTGGTTTCATTAAGACACATTAAGATACTGTGTCTCAAGAAACATGCTCTTTCTTATCTAAAATATACTTCAGTGGATGTTGTCAAGTTCTTGTAATAATTCGACCTTTAAATAATTCTTAGAAAGTGATAAGACAGTAATTGCAATAACTTCCTTAAAGCATTGCTCTAGTCTTGAAAAAGTGATTATGCTTAGCTGATTTTTCAGTTTATTAAAAGGGCAAAATACATGTTTTCCTGATTATATTCGAAACTGGCTAAAGATTTTCTGAAACATTAATCTGCTTCATAGAGCTAATTTTACTTCAGTTAGTTACGTTCCTAGAATTGAAAGTTCCCATTGACTTCAGTGTGACAAGGAAGGATGCTTGACCCTGACCATGATGGAAGATCTCAGCAATCTTCATATGAAGTATACATTTGGTTTTATACATAATGTAAAAGTAAAAAAGTCAAACCACTCAGGAAATGCTTTCTCTTCTGTCTAAAAATTCAGAAAACAAGTTCCCCAACTCTGTTCCAAGAACAATTAAACCAAGATTAAATTGTTTTATGTTGAGACAGAACAACTAGCGCTTGTGTCTAGGTATCCTGTATTTTAGAGGCTTTGTCTAACTGCTGACCAGTGTCCCTCTACTGCCAGCTTCATCCTTTACCTGAAGATGAAATTTCCAAAAGAAAAAATTACATTTCTAGTTAGCAGGGAAGAGAATCACTGGCAACTAGCTATAGCAACATGCAGTCCTTGGGCATAAGCTTAAACATTTTGTTATTATTATTGATCTTTATAATAGTAATTTAGAAGACAAAATATTTGAGAATTCTATTACTGAATTTAAAACTATCCATGTTACTACATTTTTTTATTTTCTAAAATTTTTACTTGTCATTATTTTGACCAAATGAAAACTTGAGGCCTCAAAACCTTTGTAAATCTTACAGGCAAATATAAATTGCAAAGATGCTTTTACAGCTCCTGTGCTTGAAAATCTTTGCCTTGATATATAATAATTTCCTTTTCTTGTTCCATTTTTTTTGAAGAAAAAAAACCACCCAAACAAACCCTCAGTGAAGATAACTAAGGATTATGGTAGGTACACCACTTCCAGCACAAACCGAGTAAGCTCAAGATAAAAGACTGCCTCTATCTGAGAAGGCTGGGACTGACCAAAGAAGTGAACAGACTCCACCTAGCTATGCTTTTGGCTTGTCAGAACAAGAGGCTTAGTCACTAAGAAAGAAGTAAGCAGACAGTACCTGCTACAAAGAGGGCAACCCCTTCCAGAAGTCGGTCCCGCTCCTGTTTACCTTCTTATCCCTCACTGCTCTCCCTTACCCTTCCTCTGTGACAGCAGCAAGAGGAGCAACAAGCCATTTCTGAAGTCTGGGTTCGTTCCCTTGTCCCACTTCTTCTTCATATCCACAAAGCAGGGCTCAGCCCTGATCCCTTCTCTGACCTCCCCTGGTGTCAGGGAATGTTGAAAAGGTGATGCACGGAATCAGGAGAGATACAGAGTGGCTCTATGAATCCTGCAATGTCTTAAGATGAATGCCCTGTCAGGCAAGATAGTGATTAGAAAGGAGGAAATCTTGTGAGAGAAAAGCAGATGTCTCCAGACACCTCCCAGATTCCTCCAAAACCCTTCTGCCTCCAGTCCTTGCTTCCCCTACAGAACGTCTGCATTGCTTATATACCTTTATCAACTTCCAGGCCAATGGCTTCCAGACTAGTACTTATCCATCAGTACCATTTAACAGTGTGGGGAGAATTGGATGTCTTAGGTGCATCCTTCACGAGCACACTCTGCTCATCCTACAGTGAGGCCATATATGCCTGATTCCCAGGGCCATGAAATGCCCCTAGTACATGGCTATGTTTTAGGGGAAAAGAAAAGAGGGCATAGCCTGTTTTTAGCCCTCTCTTTATTGATAGAAAAAACTCTCAGCTCTCAGAAAAGGCTGGCTGCAGAAGATGGATCACAAGACGCTATGGTTGATCTAGGATGCTATGACACCCAGTAATTTTATTATCAAGTACATCTTGAGGTAGTGACTCTAGGTATCTACTGGATAAGACACCACTTCAAGCCCAGGGACAGATGCTGCTCTCAGGCTGGGAATCACAAACCCAATATCTTGCACTTAACAGACATTATGTTCTTCCTGTGGATGCAGATGATGAGCTGCTTTTTTCTTTTCTTTCTCCTTATGAAATGGTAGCTACTGGTGGTTCTCTCCTTACTTTGCAATATGCTGGGAGTTAGAACACTTTTCAAGAAACAGGAAAGCTGAGTTACCCGTCCGATTGGTGGACAGAGTGGAAGACCAGACTGCTTCCCAGTATAGGGCCCTAATTGTGGAAGGGCTAAACTACCAAGCAGGCAGTTTCTGTAGCTCCAGCTGCTGACTTTTCCAGCCTTAGACAGCAAGGGCAGGCCTGATAATGCTGTTACAAGTTTGGATAAAGAAAGGGGAATCAACTTTCCTTCTTTTTTATTAGATGAGGAAAAGATGTTCATACTCTTCATTACTACAGATTTATTTATTTAGTGTTACGGCTTGAATTGCTTAAGTAGGCTTCTTTGAATATTAATTTTCTCTTCTGTTCCTGTGGCACATCTTTGAAAACTGGTGTGCTCATCGTGAGGCTACAGATAGCTGATAGACGAGCTGGCCTCAAAGCAGTGCACCCAACATTCTGCATTTAATCCTTTCGTGGGTAAAAAGCGAAGGTGAAATGAAGACAAGTTATACAGGGAAATAAAGAGACCACAGGCAGAAAACAAGTCTTTCTGGCGCTGGACACAGCACGAGAAACGGGAAGAGGACACGTACTCGTGAAACGGGAGCTGGAGGAACCACCTCAGCCCTTAGCGAGGTGCAGGGGGAACTTAGTGGGGTGAGGCTCATTCTCAGGAGTGCTTGGGAAGCTGCGAGAAGGCCAAGCGAAAGGTGGCAGCAGCGAGTCGCAATGCAGCCGGAG
>NW_009925776.1:0-7931 GCF_000696875.1 Nestor notabilis | reverse complement strand
TCCTCTCTGGAGATACTCACCTCGGCAATTGTTCCAGTAAATGTACTCGGCATCACTTCACTCTGTTCTTAGGTAGAAAAATCATTTAACTATAACAAGTTACAGAGGCTAATGAAATCAGACTGTGCATAAGGCTTAGTTTTAGATGAAGGAACTTGAACTTGGGTATCAACGTGTGCACTGTGTCTTTGCGGTTCTACTGTAGTCCCGCAGCCCAGAGACCATCTACATATGACAAGCCAGTTGGGGTGGCATCTGGTTGCCCCTATGTAGGTACCTAGCACCATTTTAGTTGTCTCAGATTAGTCCCTAGGCCTCCAGCTGGTGGTCCAAAAAGACTCCCTGAATCCCCTCATACCCGAGAGCCGCATGTAGATTTTGTAGGGAATCCCAAACGGCACCAGACAGCTGTGTTCATGAGACCAAATCCCCTCTTCAGTGGCTATTTTAGGATAAGCCCATCTGCTTTGCAGGTAGGTCTGCTCTCACTAATGGGAGCGGAGAAACTTGACTTTCAAGTAGACACTTACTGTGACATCTCTGGTGTTCCCTGGCGTGTGTCCCTTGGGGTCATCGTGGAGAGAGGCCCTGATGCATCTCCGAGAAGCGGAACAGCACGAACAAAACCCAGAACTTTTCTGTGCAGACAGACTCCCAGATGAAATGCCTAAAAACCAGAATAATGTTTTTTCTTGAAGTTCAAAATGTATTTTTCTAGGTCTCATTCTCTGAACAGGTTGAAACAGATGACAATATTCCCTTTGGCTACTGCCTTCAAAAATGAGAGCACCCTTAGAGACATGGCATTGCCATTTTCAGAACAAGTTCTGATTAAAGGGTGAGAGTGGGATCCACAGAAGAAAACAGGTTTCTAGCATACAGCCGCAGGCAACTACAACTATTTGAGGCTCCATTTACAGCAGAATGGAGAGTGCAACTTTTGTAAGCTATTAGTATATCCACTAGTGATCATTAAAGCTGATTAATGCTCACCATTCAACAGCAAAAGAAAATGTAGTTTTGCAAGGCTGTCACATTCAAGAGGCATATACATTTCACAAAACATCTGGTGCCCAGCACTGGAAAACTATTCACAACACCTAATGCAAAGGGCAGAGTATCTCCTACAGAAATGTTTTGTATACTGCAAGCTGGATAATGAGACAACTACATACTTGTAAATTAATTTTTTTAATGGGTAGCTCATTACCAAAATGCTGCACAGCTAAATTCTGCTTTCCAAACACAGATCAACTCATGCAGGTGATCCTCCCTTTACCTGCAATTTCACCCTCCACCTTACATAGAAAATAAACCAAAATGGGTCCCATTTATCTTGCTTATTCATCCTACAATGCAGTGCACTGCACCTATTTCCAGTCTCACAATTTATTATTATTTTATTATAGTACTTTATAATATTTATTATCTCATATTTTATATACTTGAGCATGTTGGAAAAAAAGTTATTTCCATCCCATATTAGGCCATCTGAAATCCTGCACCTGCATGTGCATGTGTACACCCAAGGTATTCCAGTGCCTTGGAAATCCAAGTGACAGTTACAAGTACTGGCTTTAGCATTTGCATTTCTGATATCGGTAAAGAGGCAGAATTTAGAGTCCCATTGTATACATGCCTTGAGAAAACCAGGCGAACTGTTTCTGCCCAGAATTCTTCCTAATAGCACAACACGTTAGAAATTCATAGCTAGACACTTCTTTCTGCATCTGAACTAATTCTTTACTGAAGTATAGCTTAGAGTTTTCTTCTCAAGAGACTCAGAGAAGTATTCTACAGAATTAAAGCTCAATTCCTATGCAATATGCTAAAGAATAACACTTCCCAGTCAGCTTTCCAAACAGAAAAGAGGTTATACCATTTGGTCGGTCATACCTTGGATTTATATCACTAGGACTATTTTCCATGTAGAAGATAGCACATATAGCATTTATAGTACTAGTATTGAACAAAATTACCTGGTTGTACATGCCCTGGAGTTTTGGTTGTAGGCTTCCCATTTTTTCCAACTCTGGTGCAATTTATATGTAGTATTGAGATACTTTCGTATAATGCAACAGGTACAAGTGTGTGTAAATCTTATATATCCCTGTACAGTCTCTATAGGGAAGTCACTGCCTTTGTAGATGCCATGGTAGGTGCCATAGCATCACAGCTCAAGCATTGAAACTCAGGAATGCTTAATTCAAAGTCAGCAGTTCCCAAGCCTTCTATCTCAGCAGCTATTTGGAGCCTTCTGGGTTTTTTTTAAATGTGTGTTTTGGCAAAACCTGTCAAAGCTCAGTACACAAGCAAGAGCTTTGTGGGTAATCTCCTTCAGACAACAGTACATATAGATTATACCGTATATCTGATAGCATCTTACTGAGGCTGCATAGACCTAAGTCACTGTTGGAGAGCACAGTGTGTGCAGAGTGCTAACCACTTCAAGTAAGCAGGATCAACATTTAAGTAAATGGGTGGAACAGCCAAATTTTCATCCTTCTGAACGAACTTTTCATCCATCTGAATAAACCTCAGGCTTTAGTCAGAATTATTGTATGTATATAAATATACATATACAGACGCTGAAGAGCTGACAGCCAGAGAACATAAGCAATTTACTGGAAGGGCATGATGCATATTTGACAGCTTTACTGATTTTAAATATATTTAAGGAATTAGCCATTACTCCCACATGACCTTGAGTCAGAAAGAAATACTGCAGTGCTGAAGACTCTAGTTGGTTCAGAATTATTCTTTCTCCAAGAACTGAGAAAGGTTGTGATATTCCCTATTAATAGTAATCAGAACCACACAGACACGTGCTGTGAATTGCTGACACATTCAAATTGCTGACTTGAATACATCCACAAGCCGTAAATAAAAGAACCATCTACAAGTTTAAGTAAAAGAGCATTTACAAGTTTCATTAACAGCAAGTAACAATAGTGCTTGGGTTTGACTTTTTTTTTTTTTTTTTTGGTGGTCTACTCACTTTTGTGTGTCTGATTTCTGTCCTGTTTTTTTTTCAGATGGCCAAATGCTGCAAGAGGAAAGCTGTATTCCCACCTTCTGTCAACACCAGGGTCCTGCGATCTGACAGGAGAGATTTTAAATATTGTTGTGGTTGTTGTCTTCTCCTTAACAAAAAAATTGAAAGTTAGTGCTCCAGCCTTACAAAGCAGCAGAGAACTGCTGAGCCGTGCTCGGAGAACTTTTAGGACATGCTTCGCACGCAGATCCTGAAGGGGAGAGCTGAGACATGTCTGTTGGAGGTAGCTAGCTAGGCAAAGAGGAGAGAAAATACTTTTAGAGCTGTCTAGTGACAGATACAGGATGATTAGTCTTCCAGAGGCCTTGTTGCCTTGGTTCTCATTTGAACATTGAAAGATTAGCTCTCCTTTGCTGACTGCTCATTTCAAGCCATCTTGCCATGAATAGCAGTTTGCTTTCTGTGGCTCAATGAAGCTTCTTAACCTAACCAGCAGTAAAACAAAACATGTGAGTGAATAAAATGCTGCTTGAACTGCAGTCTCCAGGATCTAGGCAGGATCTGTCCAGTTTTCCAGCCAGTGCCAAACAATCTCATTTCCACACAGAAGTACTGGAACTTTGTAAAGAAATTTATTTGTTTGAATTGCTCCAGAGTAATACATTTAAGAAGAGGAAATGCAGGAACAGTTAATTTAGCAGATTTTGATTTTCACACTGATTGTCCCTGGGAGAGCACAGATCTGAAAAGTAAAAAATACCAGTGAGCAAGTGCTTCTTTTTTATTAAAGTTAACAGGCACACAAACTCCGAAGTCATATTGCTGTCTCTACTGGTTTTCAACAGATGGAGCAAACAGAGCAGTATTGCAGCACTTCTCTGAAGTTTTGGGATCCAGAATCACTATCTAATTAAAGATGCTAAAAGGAACAATGAACACAGCCACTGTTGTTTGCAATGTATACATACCCTGATATCAGTTTGAGTGAGGCTGAAATCTATAGGCATTCAGTGAAAATACAGGAACTGCACATATGGGGACATGGGAGAGCATTCTGTGCTCTCTTTACCTCTTGGCTGCAAATCTCATTTCCCAAAGTACTTGCAAGCCATATTGCTATCACACACTGGAGGGCCCAGAGCCACTGAGCTGTGCGGTCAAAACAGACAAGCTATGCCAGGACAGTACATTAGACAGTATTGCAGCTGAACATCCATTTGCAATGTCCTGGTTTGTGAGTGTTTCTTCTCCTTAATGCTGCTGTATTAAGGACATTTATGTGGGTCAGTCTAAGGGCATTAGAGTCAGTTTAGGGTTAGACCCTACCAAAGTCAGTCCTTCAGTGTCTGAAATACCCTCAGAGGCACAAGCCATAGTGAGCTGCACTCCTCCACCTCCCCTGCCCCCAGCATGAATTTACAGGTCTAGTAATTTGCCCCTAAGGTGGTTTAACATACCAGCAGATGCAAAGAACTCTTGGTATTTAGTTTTGAAGAGCATTACTTTTACTTATGAATATAAAACCATCTATTCAGCCTAGGCTATCTTTTCCTTGAAGTGGATACCAGTTTGCTGGATACACTACCTGACCTCACATATCGTGTCTCACTTAACAATTTCTTATCACTTTAGGACATTGCGGCTACCACTCATATACATGTTTTACTAGGTGTTACCCACCTACAGTGAGCTGGCGAATCTACAACTCAAGACAAAGTTTTTATCTAGCTCAGGTACAAAAAGGTTCTGGAGAGCTAAATATTCCATACTTTACCACTTAAAAATAACCACTGCCTCCTAGTGAACTTTGTAGTTTTAAGATATTTATATTGGCATGACATTAGAGCAAAGCTATTCAAACTGCAAGAAGGCAGCTTTCCAATTCATTTGCTACTGAAAAACTATATATCCTGCCACAACTGATCTTTTTAAGCTAAGCAGACTTATTCTACTGAATGGCAGAGTGATGAGAGTTATTTAATTCACTTTCCAGCTAGGAAAGCAATTGGCACCCAAGGTGCTTAATGACAGTCTCAATCTGCCATCTTGCCCTCTCCACATTACAAACACTCAAACTGGAGATTGCAAGTCTCCTGACTGGGAGCAACTCCGAAGAGTGGTGAGATTTGGGAATCCAGAAAGCTCTGTAGCTCTGCTTCAGTCTTGTTATTTCAGACTTGAGTTAATCTTATCCTCTGCACTGAGTGTCCCCTCCTCACACCTGTTCTTCAAGCCACCTGAAGAAAACCCTCACATCCATGCTGGGGATAACACCATACAGGTTATGCTTTCTTCAGAAGTAATTCAGCTCATGCCCAGCAAACCCCTCCCTGAACCAAGCCAGCACTCAGTATATGGGGCAAATAAGGGGATTTTCCTCAAAACTGCACCACCACTCTGAAACAAAACATTTGGTTAGACACAGCCATGGACAACCAGCTTTAGACAGTACTCAAACCAAGAATCTCTGCCTGCACAGAAAAGCAGAAATTTCTATTCTGCTGTATTCCTAACATAATTTTGCTTTCCTCCAATGTCTCATCATTTTGAAAGGAAAATTAAAAATATCATATAATATAGGACCTTCAATATAAAACCTTCAAAGTTGGAAAATCAAAGCTAGAAAATGAGAAGATGGATAGAATGACTTTCTAACCGTGTTAGGGAAAAAAAAAAAAAAAGCTGCAAAGAATAAATCTCCTGTCGCACAAGAGCGACATCTGCTTCCCAGCCTGTCACCATAATAGGTTGCCTTAGTTGCACCATGCATCACAGACCTGCTAGTAGCTGGGTTGGAAGCCTAAATGACAAAATCCAAAGTACTTTGGGAAAGGGGTATTGTTAATTTTCTCTTAATTTTCAGCCACATGCAGCCCTCACAGCAAAGCGCCATAGCCACAAAAACTTTTTTATACTTATATTTTTCTAAGTTATTTATTGATATTTAATTTTATATTCCCTGACGACTATACAACTACCTACTTCAGTCTGTAACAAATAGTCTGTGGGAGTCTTATCTGACTTCCACATACCACTCCGTATTCCCCTGAAAGAGAAATTGTTTGCCGTGAAATTTGGTTGGGTGACATGTGCATGGTCTAGCTGCTCCTTTGTATGTGCAGATAGGTGCATTAATTACCCATCAAGCTTGAACTACAGTACAGGTCTTGTATATTTCCATGCCACTTCAGTAATTAATTAATACTCCTTTATGACAGTCTAAGTAGGAACCAGCATATAAGTATCCAGGTGAGTGCAATCACTCTGGCACTTCAAAGGCTCTGTACATGGGGATTGGGGTCTACATCTGCATCTACATCCCTTTAGAGGGGTTGAGGGGTCAATCAGGGACAAACAAATGTCTCATGGTATTCAGACATCTCTTTTGTTTGGGGTACTGGCAGACAGTGTATTTGGCAGGAGCACTGCAATTGTTGCCATTTGAGTGTCAGACAAGCTCTTGTTCCCTGTGTGGCTCATGTCAGGGGTATCCTATCCAAAATCCTCCATTAAGAGGCTCCTGAAAGAGTGCTCAGACCTGTTCTGGCAGGTGGACAAGATCAAACTTAAATGACAATAATTCTCATTTCACAGGAAGCCTATTTCATACTCATCCTTTTGGTTAGTTACAGCAGAAGCTGCATTTAAGCATAACACGTGGCACCCATTTAAGACTGGATCTTTTTTTAATTTATTTTAGATATCTAAATATTAGTAATTTTAATTTTAGACATAATCAAACAAGTTTAGAGTTGTATTTTCTAACCCCTTCCCAAATACAGCCTAAAGTCACCTATGTTTCTGTGTCTGTATTTATATGAACACATGGTATAACTATCATTAGAATAGATTGAGATGTCTCTAGTTAAAGAGAAAAGATGTTATAATACAGTACAGTACAGAAAATTAAATAAAGTCTCCTCAGAGAGACAGAAGGCACTGATCAGCTCTGAAGACTGCATTTAGTCCCTGTCAAAGATAATGAGATAGCAGACACACACAAAGGTCATCAGATGTCTGAAACACTGGCTCTGGTCTCCCACCTCCTAATAAAAGAAACGTGTTCACTTGATTTTTCTCAGGAAGATATGCTTGCTGGTGAAGTTAATTGGTAACGCTTGGAGTTTGTTTTCTCTATTGACACAGTAACAGATACTAATGGACTCAATGCTCAGGTGTGCTGAGGATTAAAATCAGCCCTTAGTAGCTTTAATCTGCAGCAACTTTCAAACTTTCCTGGACTCTATGCCATGTAATTTTCCAAGAATTTAAGCAAATGTCAAGTGAAATATGTCCTTCTTTGCAATTCTCCAACTTTATATAAAATTGGTATGATTAAGTGTGATTGCTTTTACACCATACAAGACAGGCAACAGTTAGATTTACAGAAATTACAGTCTGAGCTGACAAATCAGAAATGAAAATTATCCTCCCTCCTCTCCCCCAGATTCAGCTTGGCAGAAACAGTTTCAGCTCTGCTTTTTGCAGGCACCAGATTTATAACTTCATGCTCCTAAGGGAACCTCCCACAAGCTAAGGTCTTCCCAATAACATATGTTAGACCAACTCTGAGGCTATCCCATTTACATGCTCCAACAGACAAATTATTTAAGCTCAGTAGTATCCTAGGTTCATCTTTTTCAGCTCAGCCCTATGGACAAATCTTCATATCTAAGGAAATCATGACAGCAACTGAGAACTTGGTCTCCTTGGACCAAGGTTGATGGGTGGACCCATGGATACTGCCCCCCCAGGCAGGTCTTGCTCAGGTCTGCCATTACACACATGCCAGCAGCTGTTATTATTCTGGCTTGCTAACATCCATGCATGCTTCAACTTTGGCAGCAGCACTGAAGTAAAAAACTGGGCAAAAGGTAAAAATTATGCTCCGGAAGCTCAGCGTCCGGGAGCCTCAGCTCGGAGCGGCGAGAGCCAC
>NW_009925775.1:0-4188 GCF_000696875.1 Nestor notabilis | reverse complement strand
TCCCGCTCCCTTCGCTTCCACCTGGCGTTTGGGGGATGGTGACGGGAGGAGGAGCAAAACCCAGCCCGGCCCCGCCGCTCGGCATCCTCGGGGTAGGCGGCACTTCCCTTCCCCTTCTCTTCGCTCCGCTCCGCCCCGCGGACATCGCCGTGCCGACAGGTAGGAAGAAGCTGATTGCTCCTTCCCTGCCCTTCACCCGCTCCCTCGTTTAAGTGGAACACCGTAACCCCGAGGCTATGGAGCCACCTTGCGTGTACTTGTTTCATGGAGCCGCCTTGGGTGTGCAGGGGGTTGTTGCTTCTAGGCGGTTGTTGAGGGATGGGAGAGTGCGCTGAGAAAACACGTTCAGTTCTGAGGGTGCGATGCAAAGAGTAGGAAGGTGTGTTTGAGATGTAGGGATGTGTTGTGATGCACAGAACAGAAGTGGGTTGAATTGGGTGGAGGTAGGCAAGTGCTTCTCCGAGATGGATTCCCACAGAAAGCCTTTCTTGCCTTAAACTTTTAACTTGCTCGGTGGTGTAGTGAGTAGATGAAACACGGTGAGGAAATCAAACTAAACTAATAACTGGGAAGAGAAATAAAGAAAATAAAGGCAAAGTTCTGTTGGATTAAACTCATCCTGGAAAAAGAGCACCCAGAGGCCATAAAGGCATAAATGACATGTCTTTGACATTCCGTGGGTAACAGTCACTTTGGTTAGAACAAAGCAGATAAGAAGTTGTCAAACCACAGGTAAACTCACAGGATATTTGCTCCCCTTGTTGCTGTCCTACACTCGCCACTGAGGCGCTGGCACAGGGTGCCCAGAGAAGCTGTGGCTGCCCCATCCCTGGCAGTGTTCAAGGCCAGGTTGGACACAGGGGCTTGGAACAACCTGCTCTAGTGGAAGGTGTCCCTGCCCATGGCAGGGGGTTGGTGCTGGATGAGCTTTAAGGTCCTTTCCAACACAAACCAGCCTGGGATTCTATGAGTCAGATTGCCTGTGCATGCACCAAGATTGTATGGGTGTCAGACACCCCTGGAGGCAGGAATTGGAAAGCTCAGCCTTTTCAGGGCTCTCGGTCACCTGAAGGCATAGACAGGCCTTCAGTTGCCCCAACACAGACTCACCAGGGGCCAGCTGTCTAGTTAAGTTTGGGGTAGGTGGTCAGTCCTTGCCTGAATGATGTTGCAGGAGCAGAGAAGGGGTTATTCTCCAGTCCTGGCCCATCCCTTCATTTGGAGCAGCTCTGGCTTTGCTGCTTCTTGGCAGTGTCTTGACTCAGTCGTTTCTGGATATTCATAAGACAGGTTTGGTAAGCTACCTGGTTTGTGGTATCTTTTAAAACACAGGTATGTATGCGGATGAGCAAATCACCTCTGAGGGAAAAGGACATGGGCTAATACCAAATTCAGGTCTGAGTGACTTTAAGTAGTTAGAAAAGCTTAAAAAGTTGTCAATGAGACAAAAGATTCTGGTGCATGCTCTTCCTTCTCTGTGAGCTTACCTATGTGGCTAGGACACAGAACTGAGAAGCTTTTCCTGGTGCTCCGTTCTGCCTACGCAGAGGCATGATGCAGAGGTTCAGGGAGAATCTTGTAAGCAGTGAAGTCTGCTGCTGCTGAGCTCAGAGACAAATCCTTGTGGTTTGTTGTTTAAACAAAAAAAACACCTATGCTGCGGGCAAAACTGCAGGGCCTTGATTAAACTGAGCAAAAAAGATGCTTGAGACATAACAAATACAAACAAAGGTGGTTGCCAGGCCAGAAATATTAACAAACATTGGCTCTCGTCTCCAGGTTGGTCCAAGTCTTGACCTCTTCTAAGTGCAAGCACTGTTTTGTTGTTGTTGTTTCCCCCAGTTGCCTGTGAATAATTAATTCGAGGGAAGAGACTGTGGAGGTTGGTGTCAACCTTGTTCTGCTGTGCCAGGAGGGCTATGGCATGTGTTCCTTCTGCACTGCTGGAGAAAACTCTCTGCAACCCATCTGCCACATCCCTTTGGATGGGAGATGCACTCACTGTATGCTGGAGGAGCTGGATGAAAAGATGTGGAAAATAGCCAGAAGACAAAGAAGTCTGGGTAAGTTCTCTTTGAATCTAGCATAACTGTTACCAGGTGTAGGTGTCAGGAGCTGGGTGGATTTTCAATCAGCATTGACCATACCCACAGCATTAGAGTCAGTGATGGTTTACTTCTGAGGAGGCGCAAAGTTAAGGTCTGTTTTGGAGGCAGCATGCTCACAGGAGGTAGAGGAAATCACATCTGGAGACCTGTAATTCTCCTGCCACTTGAGATGGGGAGTGGGGAAAACTGTAATTGAGCACCAACTTTTCTCTGCCAGAATTCCTCTGGAAAAGGACAGAAAACCTCTATTTGCACCTTCTCAATCAGTTTTTAAGCTAAAACCCTCCTCTATTCAAGAATGAGGCTAATGGGATATAGATATAACACATGACTTTGTTCTTGCAGTTGGTGAAGACTGCACATGACCTGTTTAGAGTTTGATTCCTTTTCCTATAGGGTATTCTAACTGCCTATAGTCAGGAGACTCTTAGTAGATAAATGTATATTTTGGGAGCATGGAAATGTAACATGAGAAAGGCAGAATAATAAATAATCATTTTTTGGTAAAAGACTAATTTCTTCTTCCAGTACACTTTCTGCAGCTCCTCTGAGTTTCAGCCTGGGAACAATGCTGATAACACCGATGTTTTTAGTTATTGCTCAATAATGTTTACTCTGACCAAGGACTTTCTCAGTCTCATGCTCTGCCAGGGAGGAGGGGAAGCCGGGAGGAAGCAGAGACAGGACACCTGACCCAAACTGCCCAAAGGGCTATTCCATACCACAGCACGTCATGCCCAGTATAGAAACTGGGGGGAGTTACCCGGAAGGCCCAGATCGCTGCTCGGGTCGGGCTGGGTATCGGTCGGCGGGTGGTGAGCGGTTGTGTCCTCTCCCCTTGTTATTCCTCTTGTCATTATTATTGGTAGCAGTAGTGGTTTGTATTATACCTTAGTTACTGGAGAGCTGTTATCTCAACCCGTGGGAGTTACATTCCTTCGATTCTCCTCCCCATCCCTCTGGGAGTGGGGGGAGGAAGGAAGAGGTGGGGGAGTGAGTGAGCGGCTGCGGGGTTCCAAGTTGCCGGCTGGGCTTAAACCACGACATGAGCAGACAGGCATGATCCATTCTGAGTCAAGCTTGCAAAGTGTCTGTCTGTCCTTCCAGCAAAGTGCTTCTGAAGGATTTGGAAAGTTGACCTTCTGTCACTGTCTGTCTCATGCTTGAAAAGCAGCTCCTGATGAAACAGTGCCGTGTCCAGTGCAAAGTCTGACTCATGCAACGCTGTTATCAGAAACACCTTTGAGATGAGGAACAGAGAAGGGCGAGTGGGAGGGTCTTGTTACGCACAGGAAACCAAGGGCAGTGATGCCTGCAATGGAGCACAACGATATGTATGTGACCAGACAGCTGATTTAATGGCTCAGTCCTCTGGCACACTGCTTTCAGCTGAAGCAATGATGCCCTGCAAAGCTTTAGTTGTAAGTGGCATTACTTCTTCACAACCAAGGATTAACTCCTCCTACCATTCAGCCTTTTACCTTCCCTAGGTCCATGGATTGACACACAGAGCAAAAAATGGTGGTGTGGACTCTTCAGGCTATAAAAAAACCCAACTCGTGCCTTGGTTGTCAAATGTGATTCTTGGTGTTACCTTTCCTGTGCTCCTGTCAAATCAGGGCTACAGGGAGATGGTCCCAAGTGAATGAATGTTGGCCAGCTTTGAAAGTTCTGCGCTTTAAAAATGGATCTGCATGGTGAATTAAAGAAACACCTTTTCCTTCTCCACCCTTAGAATCTGATACCTGCTGGGAAGTTGCAAAAGTTACGAGTTAGAAGTTATTATGCATAACTGTGTTCATTACAAATTACAGGCTACAAGATAACAGTGTTATGTAAAAAGTTGGCCAGTGGATTTAGTCTGCACTCATGTTGTGTTTCTGGTATATCCCAAGTCCTGACAGCTTTGTTGTGGGTGTGAGAAAACAAGTAGCAGTTCTCATTCTGCAAATAGGAGGACTGGAGTGGCTACAGGTCTGTGCAAAGTTACACACCTTTCAGAAGGTGGAACTAAGGCTGTCAAGGCTGGAGCTTTAGGCATAAGCGTGTTTGTTTAACGTCTTTGTGGGTGACATGGACA
>NW_009925774.1:0-5906 GCF_000696875.1 Nestor notabilis | reverse complement strand
TTTGCTTTACTGATTAAACTGTCTTTAACTCGCCCTACAGAGTTTTCTCACTTCTACTCTTCTGATTCTTTCCCCCATCCCACCAGGGGAGAGTGAGTGAGCAGCTGGGTGCTGGCTGGGTTAAACCAGGAGCATGGGCCAGGAGTGTTTAGATAGCACAGTGATAAATCATGCAAATAAGTAAATACATAAATTGTAATGACATTTCTAATGTACTTGTTCAACAGCTATGCAAATGTGAATGCCAGATACATATCTATCACTCAGGAAAAAGCTAGGAGATATTCCTAGCTTCACGCCAAGCTGGGAAGACTGAAGCGTAGTGAGGTGGAGCATCTGGCATGAGTCTATTCCAAAGGTTTTATTTTCAGTGCCTGCAAAGCCCCATTGGGCTGATACAGAAGCTCTGGAGCGCAAACACTCACTTAGAAAGGTTACTAAGAGCAACAAGTAAGAGGTCTATAACTGTCTATAACCTGTCCGCTGGTTAAAACTGGGTGAGTGCCCAGTCGAAGTGTCTTAGGAATGACCTGTGTTGTATTGTAATACAGTATTCTTTACATCCTAGGGAGAAGAGAAAATAATCAGAAGCAGCTATGTCACTTAGAGCAGCCCTGAAGTGGTGCTGTATTTCACTGAGGACATCACAGTAATTAAGAGTTCTCCCAGTGAGTGAAAGAACAGGGTGAATGAAAAATAGGCAATGTAGAATAAGTGGCAGAACTGAAAGAAAACTGCAGTAACCCTACGTTATCTCCTAACCACAGTGAATGCAAGTCTTCATTTACATTCAACCAGCAGCAAAAATGAAAAAGCCTATTGATTTCCATCAGTCCTTACTTACTGGCCCATACTTCCCAGATATTTTTCCATGCTCTCAGCACAAGCCTGTAAAGGTAGGCAGTCTAGTGAAAAAGCAGAACTTCCTTTGCTAAATTTGGCCCAGGAAATAAAACTGGCAAAACTCAGTGACAGGCTTTTAAGAATTGATCAAAGGGAAAGTGCTCATCTACCTGTGTCAGCACAGACCCCAAACAAAGGTCAGATATCAGAATGCTCATCTGCAGTAAGGAAAAAGATGAACAATCCTTTCTGTTCCACACCCCAACCCTGTGGTCTCAGGAGAGCTAAGACACTTAGAAATATTCTCACCTCGGAACCATCACTCTCCCATTATATCTGAGTTTTGGGTTGGAAACATTTATATACAGCAAATAATAATCTGTCTATAATGGGTTCCCTGTTGTCTTCAATTTTCCCCCACAGTTTCTTTTTCTGTTCCTTAAATACCCGGCTTCTTCCCTTAAGCAATAGAAGAGCCCAGCAGAGCCCCAGCACCTCAACCTTCTAACACTTCTGATACCTGCAGCACTCCACTTAGTAGCAAGCTGAGCCAGACCTTCTTCCACTTGGAGTATTGTGTACAGTTCTGGTGTCCTCAACAAAAAAAGGACATGGAGCTGTTGGAGCAAGCCCAGAGGAGGGCCACGAGGATGATAAGAGGACTGGAGCACCTCCCGAACAAAGGCAGGCTGAGAAAGTTGGGGCTCTTCAGCCTGCAGAAGAGAAGGTTGTGTGGAGACCTCATAGCAGCCTTCTAGTAATCTGAAGAGGGCCTGTAAGGATGTTGGGGAGGGACTATTCATTAGGGACTGTAGTGGTAGGACAAAGGGTAATGGGCTTAAACTTAAACAGGGGAAGGTTAGATTAGACATAATGAAGAATTTCTTTACGGTGAGGGTGGTGAGGCACTGGAATGGGTTGCCCAAGGAAGTTGTGAATGCTCCAGCCCTGGAGGTGTTCAAGGCCAGGCTGGACAGAGCCTTGGGCGACATAGTTTAGCGTGGGTGGTCCCTGCCCATGGCAGGTGGGTTGGAACTAGATGATCTTAAGGTCCTTTCCAACCCAAACCATTCTATGATTCTCTGCTGGGTAAATCTTAGGAGTTTATCCTAGTTCTTTCATTGATATGCTACAGGATTCATACAAGTGAGTTCATTTGTCAATTTTTCCCAATGGAGAATAATAGTTTAGTTTAGTCTCCTGAGGTATGAGAGCCTCTTGAGTCACAAAGAGCTGTCAGCCTACAAACGGGAAAAGGATTCACATGAAATAGCTTCTGTTTACATGCAGTTTTGTTACAAGTGAGTTATTGGACAGCTTCGTTTCATAAATTTTTATACTCTCTATTTATTTTTCTACAAATGAGTCTCCACATTTCAATCCTTTACCTGGGAAATTAAATAGAAGAAATGGGGGGAGAAGGAAGAGGAGGAAGGAAGGAAAAGGCTTTAAGCAACCTGTTTTCTACAGCAGACATTAACATATCTTTTCTTTGTTATCGTTTTTCCTTTCTGTGAGTCATTCATCATGTTGACACAGCACATATGACAGTAAAAAATTCTGGGCTGGACTCTACCATCAATGTTGAGTCATCTCCACCATAGGTAGCAACCACCACGTGAAATGGTTGTGTAAACCTCCTCCCTGGACCTTTATAAAATGAGGCCAAATGCAGAGCACTGCAGCATCGTATATTGTGTTCTTTCTCACATATTCTAGGCTTTATATTTTGGCACATACAGTATAATTTCCCCATATTTCTAGGCAGTAGTCATGTTTTATTTAGGCCTGCATCAAACAATCCCATAAGTTCGTATGAGGCCAAAGTTTGTCTTAAATAATTAAGAATGACAGGTAGGAAAAGTCATTTGTTTGGAATTTATGAATGCTGGAAAAGGTGATAAAATTGCTGCATCCTGGAAAGGTTAATGTTACAGTGAATCAGCTATTTGCTGCTACAGCTGGTGTCATATAACTCCCTGAAAAGGGAAAACTATCTGAGTCACTGACATTAATAGTCTTCCATTTAAATAGGACCATCTTAGAAGAAAAGTATAGCTGCCCTTGCACCCATACTCTAGCCCTTGCAAGAGTTGGTGATATGTCACGGAAAAATCCCAGCAAAACAGAAGGGACAAAGAGCAGGAAGTGGCTTTTGAAAACAGGGATGTTAAAAGTTCAGGGGAGTCAAAGGAGCACACTTTGACCAATAGAAGTCTTTTGACCATTTTGTTGGCAGAAGGAAAAGGTAACTTGTTCTGGGAGAAGGAGATGGTTTTGGAGCACACACAGTCTCTGGCAGATTTACACTTGGGAGGCAAAGGGGCAAGAGAGGAAAACATGAAGCTAAGCAGATTCTCCATGTCACAAAGGAAATAGGTGTGAAATTGATGGGGCGTAGGAATATGGCTATTACAGAGAAATGGACGAACTCTGAATATCTGCAGTGAAATCTTTGCATAGAAACCAAAAGGCATGTGTCCCTCATCAGTAGAATTGAAGTAATCAGTAAAAATCTCAAGAAATCTGAAAAGTTGTGGATCTTTGGTTTGTTGTTTTAATTTCAGTTGCTTCCTTTTGCTTTCCAGTACCTTGTATCTGCAGTCTCCTGTGTTAGGATGACTGTTCTAAACTACCCAGTCTTGGCCAACAGCTCCACTTGCAAAGTATTCTCCAAGCAGCGTGACATTAGGGATATGTTATAGTCATCACAACGTGTCCATGAATAACCACCTACTCTGTCTGCATTTCCCTGCAGAAAGCAGAATAAATGCTGGGTGGGTAGCAGGGAGCACAGAACAACAAAAAGTGGTGCAGGTGTACTTGGTTTTTCATTATCTCCAGGCCAGGCATTAGATTTTAAGAGAAACCATGGGAACTGGGCCACCAAATAAAATTGCTCAGAAATGTAAATTAAAGCACATTTAATCACAGGTGCAAACTGTGCTTTTTAACTGGTCAGAGAGTGCAGTTTAGTTTTTTATGTCTAAGCGTTTCTCGTGTAAGAGCAATAAGGTCTCTAAGTGTCTGAAGAAATAAGGTGTATTTGCCAATAACGACAGACATAAAAATGGAATCCACATGTTCTAAATGATCACATAATGCTTTCAGACAGGTCAGGGTCATGTTAAACTGTGATTTAAAATAGGCAGTAGTTAACTCATAAGGACCCTGTCTCTTGGTGACGTTAGTTTAGTCCAGAACCATTGACTCAGTCAGACTCTAACTAAATAGGGAGATTTGCTGCTTTCTCTTTTCAGCTATGAAATGTAAATATTGTATGAAGGCAGAAATTGTGGTTAACATGCTACATGCTGCAAAAAATACGTTAGAAGTCTCATGACTTAGCTGAAAGTAGCTTAGCCATGAGGTCTCACAAGACAAAGCCAGGTAATGCCTCCTCACAAATCAGCAGAAAGCCTGTAGCCTTATAACAGGGACTTAATTTGAGATGAATAAACAGCCTATTTTAGAGAAGGGACAAGTTCTATCTACCATCTCTTAGGTGAGTGTCCTGATCCATAGGCAATAGGTGATTCTAGGATCGGAGCTTCTCCTTCTGCAGCCACTTCTGTTTTGGATAAAAAAGTATATATGGCACTAAGAAAAGCAAGCTAGCTGATGAGAGTGGTCTTCTAGGGTGTCTGACAGTCATGTTTGAACCTTTGACTTTCTGGCCTCAGGATGTAATCTTGAACAAAGCTTTCTTGTAAACCAGGTGAGTACTTCAGCTACCATGCTTAGATTTAGCAGATGTATCTGGAACATACTTATTCTGTAACATTAATATTGCAATGGAGAACTCAGTTCATTTGCACCTGCATCATCTTTAGCAGTCTGTTTTCCCTCTAACCCAGTTATGTGACCTAGAACTTTGATTGGCTGGGTCAAATTCAGATGTCTGGGAAGTCTAAGCATGCTGATCTGAAAAAAGAGAGAAACCTTTGTTTCTGGAAAGGTCATGGTTTAATCTGATATGAAATGGAGAAATATCTTTGATCTTCAGAAATTTTAATGGCATGGGAAAATTATTTCTTTACAGTTGCAGTGCGGTTGTAGAGAACTGTAATAAAAATGCTAAGAGTAGTATGAATGGGAAGTGTCTGGGTGTGGAAGTACTGAAAGGGACACACGGTCAGAAAAGGATGATAGAACTGGCCTGTGTTAATGGCACTTAGATTAGCAAATCTTGAGGACTTAGCACACATACATGTGCAAGTTCTTGTTGAGAGACAAAGGACCATAAATCCTGATTACTCACAGAGGTGGGACAGGATGGACAGACTGGTCATTGTCAGTTCCAGAAGAATACAAAAAGGCACATGCAAAACCAGCATATGGTCACCAGCCTGCAAAGGGCACAGATGTGAGGACTCAGTAGCTGATGTCCTTGTCATAGAATCATAGAATGGTTTGGGTTGGAAAGGACCTTAAGATCATCTAGTTCCAACCCCCCTGCCATGAGCAGGGACACCACACGCTAAACTATGTCGCCCAAGGCTCTGTCCAGCCTGGCCTTGAACACCTCCAGGGTTGGAGCATTCACAACTTCCTTGGGCAACCCATTCCAGTGCCTCACCACCCTCACCGTAAAGAACTTCTTCCTTGTATCTAACCTAAACTTCCCCTGTTTAAGTTTAAGCCCATTCCCCTTTGTCCTACCACTACAGTCCCTAAGGAATCCTGGACAGACTGCCTGAATACATCTGTTTTGGTGCCAGTGCCCTGGACAGACTGCTTGAAATCTTGCACACACGTCCCAGTGCCTGACTGCTTAGCAGATTACTTGGGTGCACACATCCTGGTGCTTGTACATGGTTGTGAGAGCACATATGTGAATGAGTGACATCTGATTCAGGATTTGATTTTACAACGAGAACGCCTTCCCTCCCTATAAGGTCTGGCGCTGAGATTTGCTGTTAATACAGTGTTGCAAAATTTCCTACACTGAGTATTTCTGAAAACTTAGACCATATGGTCTTAAGTGAACCCCAGAATTCCATTTTTGTGTGTTTGTTAGGCTTCTGAAAGCGATTTATAGAATCATAGAATCATAGAATAGT
>NW_009925773.1:0-1658 GCF_000696875.1 Nestor notabilis | reverse complement strand
ACTGCCTGCTCATGTCAAGCTTCTCATTAACAAACACCCCGAAGTCCTTCTCCGCAGGGCTCCTCTGAATCTCTTCTCCGCCCAGCCTGTAGCTGTGTCAATATGATGTGCCAAATAATAAGATGACTTACCACCTGGATCATCCCATTCCATGCAGATATGAGCATATTTGGATCCATTTGGGAATGCAGTTAAATCACAAATAGCAAAAACATCTTATAAATTGCAGTTGAAAATATGTGGTTAGATTTTTGATGGCCACACAACAGCAGTTTTGTGGTGATTTAGAAGGAATAGTTTTTCCAAAAGTCAGGAAAGTACATGACCTCTTAAGGGGGAAAAAAAATATCAAGATTTTCTAAATTGTATCTAGAAATAAGAAGTAGTTGAATCTTAACATGAATTGACCTTCTGCTTGAGAAAGTCGTTGAAACTTGGTGGGTTTTTTTATTTGTTTATCAATTTTAGAACTTTGAAACTGAGGCTGAATAAACCTACCCTCTGCTGTCTGATGATCTGTAACAGAATGCCCTCTCCTCTATTTGAACTGCCCTTATCCTGCATAGGGGAGTTTTAAAGCATTCAATTTATTAAAAACTGGGTGTGCCAAAATATTAGATAAGAAGCATTTCAGTTATTTAGTACATGAATGTTTGGTGCTTTAGGTTTTGATCTTCTTGATTGCTTTAATTACTGTCCCAAATCTCGTCCTGGTTGACCACTTACCACGAGGCAAAAACATTTAACTTCTTGTCATAAGTTACTGTTTCTAAAATTCCTGCCATACTTATGCTTTTTCTATCTCTGTTTTTCTGCTCTCCTTTGCAGCATTTGTTGTAAAAATGGTATATAGATGAACTGGTTAAACTGACTCTTACTAATTCTTTCTGGTTCTAATTAGCCTTTCTTAAACAATGCCTTTTTATTGTGCTCATTCCTTGTAGAGAACCAACACCATGCTCTTTGAAAGAAGTTACTTGAAATTTCCAACTCTTCTATTTTCTCACATGAAATAAACAGAAGGAAAACATAAATATAAAACCTTGTCCTTGTTTTCTCTGTGATTACTCCTGGGTCTAGACTTCCACTTCTAAAATACATTGCAAACAAGGTGAAGTAGAAGTAAAGTAGAGCTACACACAGAATAATTAGGACAGCAGTGAGCACTTGGTCAACCTTTCAGACAGGTCACATCCTCCAGGGCTGTTTGAAGCAGAAATGTGACATCAGGCAGCCTTTTTGCCCTGTGTTCCCCTTAGAAATGTGAAATTCCACAGTACCCTGTGGAATTTCTTACAACTTTCAAATTCAATAATTCAGCCAAAAAAATAGCAAAGAAATTGCCTTGCATGTAACAATGTGCAGTTTATTTTCATGTATAAGACCATTTCTGAATGGAACTCTTTCAAAGCCTATGGCTATCTTAATGATAGCATTGAATCTATACCTGTGTTTAGCTCTGTTCAAACAGTTACACTCTGCATAATCGAGGAAAATAGGATAGCTTCCTACAAGTTCTTCGAGAAGACTAAACAGATTGGAATAACTACAGAGCCCTGCTCAACACTATCCAGCACCTTCAAAGTGAAAAAGATGTCTCTGAATCTAATGGCAAATCAACAGACAATGCAGCTACTCCAACTCCAAGCACAGCAGCC
>NW_009925772.1:0-17376 GCF_000696875.1 Nestor notabilis | reverse complement strand
ATAATTTATTTTTTTTTTTTTAAAAAAAGAGTATCCTAAAGACTGCAGTTTGGCTTCTTTGAACTACTGAACTGTGTCTTTTGTCCCACTTGATTATTTATCATTAGGCTCCTTTTCAAATGTAAAAATTGGCACAAAGGCTTGGTAGAGATTCTACCATGCTCCAAAATCTACTTAGCCAAGATAATGATACTTTGTGGCAATTCTTGGAATGTTTATTTGCTTCAAAAGGAAATTATGCATTCTGTTTAAACAAAGAAAATCTGAGTTGTCACAATAAGATCAGATAGACATGTAGGTTTTAGAAAATGGAAAGGAGCTACTATTCTATCGCTGATTTGGGTGGAAGGACAGTCAACCTGAAAGGACAACAGCAAGAAAGCACAGAGAATCGAGTTTTATAGTTTTTTCCTGTATCTCCATATGCAACTTATTGCATACTGTTATTGAACAGCATTGCATAGAGATGACTTTTTCCCACCTGTTTTGATTGCTACTGTATTCATGACCATTTGCTGCCAGCAATAACACACAGACTTATTTCCAGTTGATGTATCTGTCTAAGACTTAGCTTAATTATTCTTGTTACCTTTGCTGTTCTTTAAATGGGAAAAGTGGTAACAATACCTCTCCAGCTAAATGAGGGACAAAGGTCTAATTCTGTTTCACTCTAAACTGATTGCATGTGCTGTTTTTCAAGGAGTTATTCTTACACCAGAGCAAGTCCAGAATCACATTCAGAGAACAAAAAGGTGTAAAGCCCCAGATGTATAAATCTAAGGAGCAAAAAATACATCATATCCAGGGGACAGATGAACTCATTCCACTAGCTCTCAGAAACGGACTAGGAAAAACACCACAATATTAATGTGTGTGTATGTGAGTGTTTCCTTGTATGAAATACATATTTAGACCCTGCCAGTGGGAAATAAAATCCAGAAATATATTTTTTTTTCAATGGAATTAATTTCTTCAGCAAAGAGTAAGAAAAAATTTAGTTACTCTGTAAACTAAGGTGTCTGATCTGGTATAAATACAATATGTGATGGTGGTCAGTGTAGTGCAATTTTATTTCATCTGGTAGGGATGACTGTACAGAATCCATTAGTGGCTTGGCTTTGCTCTGCCACCTGTGAGTTATGCAGTCATTCCTAACTCAGGAAAGCGAAGTATGCTGTCATTCCTGACATCTGAAACCCTATATTTATGAATATACACAAAGCAGAATATATTAATGTGTATGGTACTGGGCTCATCTCTGGGCCCTCAGATACACATGAACCTATACAGTATGTTCATGAACAGGTCTTAATACGTGGCTATATAACCATAATTATATAGGATTGGGGGCACCATTTCTAGTAAATGAATGAATTATTTTTACTGAAGATACGCCAAAAAATGTGTTTTTACATGGAACTCAGCCAGCAGGTACTTACCAATTCGTGAACAAAGACAACACTTTCTGTTCTAAACACTTGAATTGAAAAATTCGGAATGTCAGATAATGCAAATGACACACAGAGTCATAACAACACATTATTATCATTTATATTACTTCATTTTATGACACAATCAAAGATACATTGAAAGTAAAATGACAATAGCACGTGAATCTCCCTCCTTTTTTTCCTCTCTCTCTACATTTTTTTGGTAAATAGAATCCTGGCTAACATTTGAAAGAATTCATCATTACCTCATTTGGTAATTTCTTGTGAATTAAAACACTGCATGACAGGAGATTTTCTGATACCAAAACCAAACTGTTGGAATAGAAAAAAATTTGTCCTCTGCCAGGTACTCACTCCCTGTCAATCCAGTACTTTTCATGTGCACTAAATTCACTTCAAAGAGAAGAGTCCATGGGAATTACAATTGAGTTCTTGAGGTGAGTTGCTGTGTCTGTTTTTTAAATTTCATTACAAAATATTAAGCCCATTTGGGACACTTTACACCAGATACTTGATGGGATAGTCTTCAGGATTCTATTACAGGTTCCATATGCTGCAGTACAGTTTTCAGTAAATGTGCCAGTGTCCCACATACTCTTTAACAAGCCCTGGTTTTTGTCTAAGATTTTAGTCCCAAGATTTTCATAGGAAGCAACAAACTACGGAAACATCCACTGGCTAATGAAGATTGCAGTACCAAAAGCTAAAGGAGTGAATATTCTTAGCAAATTCTTTACCTTAGCAAATTCTGTACATGAAAACAGGAGAGGTATCCTAGCTTTTAACGGCAATTTATTTCACTGGTGTAAAGCTGGCGCATCTTGTGATGTCTTGTGTTTGGGAAGCTTGTGATAGACTATGTGACAGTAGGTAGTAAGTGTGCACAAAGATATGGAAATGGGATCACTACAGCATTTTGATTAGCATTCAGTGGTGTCTTGTAGGATTTGACAGAATGTGGAGATGTTGTGTTGACTGCTCTGTTTACAAGAAGAGTAGCGCAGACTTAGCACTTAAGATTTCAGGAAAATGACAAACAAAAGATGACTTTTTCAGTCAAGGGAAAATTACTGTACCTTTGCTTACAAAAGATCCTTCTAAGCAATATAATTAGACTGTCTGGTCTCAGCTTTGGGAAAGTCAAGAAGAGGAATGGGGTCAAATGAGTTTGATCTACATCTGCTTGCCTTGGATGTTCCTGTGTGTTGCTTAATAATTTCCCTCTTTTCACTGGTTTGATGAAAGTTCATAAAAGAAAGATGAGAATGTGCTACTGTTCGAGGGTTTTTTTTAGTTCAGAGAAAGATTTGGTTATGGGGCAGAATTACTGGAGGATTTTTTGGCAGAGACAGTGGTGAAACAGTCTTCTTCTTTTGCTGTCAGTATAGAAATGCTGAGGCAGGGAATTATTAAAACCCAAAGTGAATTCTAAGATCTGGATTCTTCAGCTATATACGCAAAAGGATATGGAATACATCTGATGGTATGTCACCCAAAACACCATTCATTCCCTCTACTGCAAAGTGCAAAATTAAATTCAGACAAAAATATAATATTTTTTACATGTAAGTTTCAGCACTGATTTCCTCTCCAGAGGAGCAAACAACTTAACCTGAAGCTGACTCATGTTCAACATAATGAATCATAGCATGAACCAGCCATACGTAAGTAGGTGGTACGCAAACAAGCAACATATGAAATTAACTTGTTATTTTTAATAAAGTGGAGTTTCCAAGTAAAGAGGGAAACTATTAGTTTGCTTTCAAGATATCAACTACTTTCAAAGTGCTGTTGATTACACAAAGGTGAGACTGAAGCTCAAAGTGCTTTCTTCAAAATGGAAGACTTGCATCTTCAAGTTCCCATAGTCAAAGTCTGATATTAAATAGGTCCAAGGAAAATCCTGCATAGTCCTTCAAGCTGGGAAAGAAATTAGCTCACAATATATAGCAACCTGGCACAAGAGGATCAAGAACAACGGGAGAGGAAGTTAAAAGATCAATCCTAACCACATTGTGAAGGCTTCTGCCAGGAATAAGCCTTCTATATTGGATGTTAATCCTCAGATACATTTCAATGTCCTTTTTGGTCCTGATGCTCCATATAATGTTTTCTGAAACAGACTTTTTAAATCAGTTGACATGGGTATAGATAACCAGGCCAACAAATTTAAGCCAAGGCAAGGCCAGGAAAAGGAGTTGCGGGGGTCAGGAGTTTGTGAAAATGTATATATAAAGACAAGAGAAAAAAGATAGATATTGTATTTCTAGAGGAAGAATAAAGGTTTGTGACCTTTCCCTCCCTGATTATAACAGACCTCAACTTCTTACATATGGGTCCCGCTAAAAAAAAAATAAATGTTATTTTCCATCTTTCTTTGACAGTGTTTCTCCTTCTTCCTATTCCCTAGTGAAAAAGGAGGTTTTCTGGATCCTGGTTTTAATCTCTTACTCCTGTTTGTATGGATGTGGGTGTTTTCAGGACATCCCTGGACAGTTATTAAACTACTGACTGGTGGAGGCTCTGCTACAGATGGTTTTCATTCAAGACCGGTGCTATTATATTAATGGGTTTAATTTAAACAGGACTAGCCTTGCTAGCCAGATTACTGCCATTTAAATCAATTGGCTTAGGGGAAAAAACAGCCTGACCATAGCCATTAGACTTCAATTTATTACTGTATCAGTTTTTTAAACTGGGTAAGGCATATTGCTCAGTGTCTGTCCTCCTGTCCTTTGGTGCTGCTTCCCCTCCCCCCCCACAGTAATAAAAGACCCACAGGAAAAAAAAATCTGAAACATCACATTAATTTAAAGTCAATGTTTCGTGAGCAAAGACCAGATATCTTGTGAAAGAGACTCTCCATAGGATCCAATACTTGCCTTTGATGTCACCTCATTAAATTGAGATTCAGATGATCTAACAGATGTATTAGTTTAAAAAGACATTTTACTGCATTTTTTTAAGATATAAAAAAGTCGCAATGCCTCCATTTTTTTTTTTTTACACATTTCAACCTGATTCAAATAGAAAAGCAAAAGGGAAGAAAATGCTTTAGATGTGCTCTTTTGATTTTTTCCAATCTTGCCTGAATAAAATGGAATGGGAGATCAAGAACACTCAATTAATTTCAACACTGGGTGTCAGAGGGAAAAGAAGAGGGAGGAGGGGGGGAACATTATAGATGCATAACACTTAACAAATGCATAGATTGAAAGAAGGAAATATGGGGGGGAGATAAAAAACCATGTCTGTATTTTATTACACTCGGTAAGCTTTTCACTTGTATTTATAGCTGCAATTATATCTCAATGAGGTTTGTCTACAGTGTTGGCTTCACGCTAATTTTCCCCCTCACTGCATTCTTGGAATAGGCTCGGACTGTTTATGAACCAGACATATTGACCTCATTTACAGCTAGCAGTTTAAATCCATAATTTTTCCACCCACAATCCCTCTTTGACATTCCGGCGATGCGGCCGGCTCACTGAGACTGAACTAAAAGTCTCACACTTCATTGAACACCATTATGCGGCTTTATGCTTATAAGCCTGTTTCCCTCGGCTGCCTTTCAGCTTTGCTGGAGATCCGTTTGGCCACAGGCCGGCAGTGATTAACTGGAAGAATCCAATAAATCAGCCTGTCAGCCAGCAGGCTCTCCTCACTGTGTCTACAAATCGACATTGGATTTGCACTCTCTCCCCCTCTCCTCCCTTTGCTCTCCCTCCCTCCGCCTGCCTCTCTGCCTCTCTCCTCTGCCACTATCCTCTTCTCCCACCCCTCATTGCCTGCTTTCCCTGAGGGCCACGGGCACCTCTTTTCTCCCTGTTAGAAGGTGAACTTGAAGGAAGGATATTGTTAGCATGGCTGGACCTTGCAAACAGTCATTTGTTGTTACAAGTTGCTTTTGATTTGTATGCTATGCCAGTCCCTCTGTCTTTTTCCTTTTTCATTTTGATTCCCCCCTGTTAATTCTTGCAATTCTCAGCAGCAGCCACAGAGGGAAGAGGGTGATTAACTGAGAGGGAGGAGAAGACTGACTCCTTTACAGTGCCCTTCCCATCTGCTGTTTTAAACAAGAAGAATATAGGGAGCACAAACCCAGAAAAACAGTGGTGCTTGCCACTGAAGGGTGTGCAGTGGCTCTACAAGCTTTGAGTGACCTGACCCTTATTACTGCTTTGACATTAGAAAACTATAATTAGGTATGCTGCTTGTTTGTTTGTGTGGGTTTTTTTCCTTTGATTTCAGCTTTTTGCTAAGTGCTGTGCCCCCAGCCACTGTGTTCCCACATTGGCATTCTCATAGGTGCCTGGCTGCTGCTGGTTTGCAGGGACCCCCAACTGCCTTTCCTCACTCCCCCCCCTCTTTTGGTTGTGGCTTCCAGAGAAAGAAGCCCAGAGCCCAAGTGCCTGCTATGCCCTAGGTACTGGATGCCCAGACAGGGCTCTTCTCTCCTCTATATTGCCCCTGGTCTTCGTTTTGGGGCAGTGCTGGGCTCTCCAGCATCAGTATTCCCATTGTGGTCACACTATTCTTCCCTCCAGGATTACTTCTGCTCTAAGAAAACAAGTATTTGCTTGGCATCCAGAGATCAAAAAAAGCACACAGTCCTGCCAAATGGCTGGTAGGAAGAAGAACACGGTTTCCAAAACCTCCTGCGGCAGCCTCACTGAGGGCTCCTCCTCACCACCGCAGCACTGCTGCATCTGGCACATGGATGACACAGATGAGACAGACCTGGGATGGAGATGACCAGTTGCCTTCTGCCAGCCAAGTGGCTGCTGGGTGTGACTGCTGATGACGTTCTGGATATGTCCCTTCAAACGTGTCCAGAAAAGAGGGAAAAAGCTGGACAGGACTGCCTATCTCATGAATTGAAATCGAAATTGAACTGATGATGAAATTGAAAAACTAGACACCAGAAGTCTTGGGCTCTCAGTTTAAATTCACACTAAACACATTGGAAAACCTTGCAGGCTTATTCCATCTCTCCACTTCTGGTCATTAAGGATGTTCGCCCTCTCCTACTGATGTTGGCTGTTCACAAACTGTGTTCTGTGGTCCAAGAGAACGTCATTTGCCCTATACCCAAATACAGGGAGGGAGGGGAAAGAAGCACTCTGCCTATCCCCACTGTCCATGGGCATGCATTCGCTGGCCACCAACTCCATTGCCCTGGTCTTTTTTCTCACACCACGACCTTAAACTAAAGCTGCCATTTGGCTCTATGAGAATACTTTGGGCTGCAACAGTAAAATTAACTGGGACTTGTATACGGGAGTTGCATACAGGTCCAGAAGTAACAGATTTAAAGGAGGTAGGAGAGCCTGGTAGGTCTTAATTAGAAACCCTCTATGAAGGCAGCATAGCTCCTTGCGGGAGGCAGGAGCTGCACCATCTCCCACAGGCAGACAGGCAGAATTACTAAATGGGTTTTAACCGGTAGGACCTTCTTCACTCTTATCTCCTTATATGGCTGCCAGAATAACTTGTTCGGCAAAAAATACTATTATCAGTGTTTTTTCCTCCTCTCCACGGTTTTGTAGGAAGAGTGTCTGACTCCCTCCCTTCATTTAATTGCATTGCTTTATTAAAAATGGCTGAAAAGTCATGTGAAACGTCTTCCTTCAGGTCAGAAGGTGATTTTATTTAGATCTCACACAAACAAAATATATAAAAGGAAAAATGTCATTTTCATTGACGTTCAGAACACCATTATTTCCTTTTGCAGGAAATCCTGTACTCTCTTTGGCAATAACCCATAAAAAGTAAAAAGCATGTAGTGGTCCTGAAATTTACGTCTTAATAAGAATACTCTTATACTTTGTACAGCTTCTGGCTAGGCTTGTTAACCACATAAGTGGCCAAGATCAAGACCCCAGTGAGCTGTTGTAGTGATGGATTCCACAAATTAATTATAGACTGAGGGCCTTTCTGAAATTTGGTTGCTTTCAGTTTCCACCTGCTCTCATGCTCTCTGGAAGAATAAATCAGAGCTGATCATTTACTTTCTCTAAATTGTTCTATGTGCCTCTGACTTCATCCTCCATGAACTAAATAATCTCATTCTGCCTTTATATAGAGTTGTCTCCCTGATTCTATTTTGTTCTTCAACATCTTCTATTTTAAATTTGCTTCTCTCACAAGAAAATATGGTTGGCCAAATTTGCAGGCTCTGAAAAAGCTTGTGAATCAGTTTCTGTTATGGTATAAACTTTCTGAAAAGACTGTCATATATGAGTTTTCCTACTTTATCAAAATTATATGAACAGATCACCTGTAAATATTATTGGCTAGCAAAACTTCTACAAACGTAAACTTTCATGTGATTCTTAACTCAGTCAACAGTAAAAGGTTTGGAGCATTGAAAATTGAGAACATTCAAAATTTAGATTTTGCTTTTTCTGCTATATCTCCAATTTTTACCTTTCAACAAATTCTAATTTTTAACTATTTCTATCTGTGTGCATTGGTAAGGGATTTCTGACTGGCTCTACATTCTAATTGACTTATTTTGGTTTGCATGCCAATGAATTTATTTTAATTCCTGGTGTTTTGGTTTTTTTTCTAGTATTTCTCATTCTTCACTCTTAAGTCCAGTATATGTTCAGTTTGATATATGAAGTAAGATGATATTTACTGCTGGAGAAGCCGAGGTAGGAATAAAATTATTTATTTTATATTTAATTGAGACATTCAGGCACTTCTCAGAGAGTGAAGAATTGCAGTTCTGATAAATAAACCTCTGTGAGCCCGACAGGTCTCTCTGAGCAGTTGCACTAAGACATTGCATTCAATGTCTTGCCACCTGTGTTTTACCTCCCCGTGTGGGAGATACATGTAGTATATATATAGAATATATGGGAGGTGTGTGTTAATATATAAGTATATATTACCACCTTGTTAGTTGGAGGCTTGAGAAAAGCAATTCTGAGAGATTTCTCAGCTAGGCTGGGGGAAATGAAACAGAAGATTGATTGCTTAAATTGCACTTGAGAAATGCAGCTGCCTTCCTAGAGCAAGAGCACAGCAGAAAAAACCAAACCTGCTGTAAACCCTGAAAAGCCAGGGCCTGGGATTCTGCCCCCCTCATCTCCTTGATACATGAGTTGATCCTTCAGGAGATCATATTTGGTCAAGGTCTGCTTGCTGTGTCTGGGCAGCCCCAGGAGTGCTGTGTGAAGCTGGGGCCACCCAGCTGTTTGTTAGAGGAAATTAAGCAGCTGCAGCTGTGGCAGAGGTGAGAGGAAGAAGCAGTGGGTTATTTATTCTCCACAACAGATGGTAAAGCGCTGTTTTGCCTCTCCTTGTAGTGAAAGTGAGGGTTGCTTGGGAATGACCATGCCTCCAGCATTTGTAGTGTTATTTATCTCTGCCTGCCCTGGGGCCTGGCAGCAGGTAGGAAGGGATTGAGATACCAAAAACTCTCCATGCCAAAAATGGAGAATTGCCTCTGTAACCCCTACTGCATTCCCGATCTGCCTACTGTTTAAGCAGGGTGCAAGGAGATATTTCTGAGTATTGGTATGCAAGTATTTGTGACAGAATTGATTAATTAATAGCAGTCACTTTGCATTACTGAGCCTTAAAACGTCTGCCTTCTGGTATCTAATACTTTGCTGTCTAGGAAGAGGATTGTCCCAGCCAAATGGGCATTTCCATGATTAAAATAATTAAATTCAGTCTGATTCATGTCCACCTTCTTGTTTTTAAAGCTATATGCCATTATCCCAAATAGTGCTATGCTATTTCTTTCCTGCTACTGACTTCTATTATTGATTGCCTTTGGTGACTCAGTCAACAAATATGCTTTCATCCTGGGTGGCCTTTCAAGCCAGATCTGATGGACATAGGTGGCATCTGAAAACATGCTTAAAGAAGGAATTGGCTGCCTTTTAACTATGCAACTGGCAAGACTTATTATTCCTGTTTAGCATCAAATTAAACTGTTCCCAGCAGCTGCTGCTAAATTTGCAAGGCTTCAGAAGCAGCTACACATCCTACTCTAGTTTGGATAGAAAGCTAAACTGAAGCTTTTTTTTTTTTTTTTTTCACAGCAGAGTGCCTTCAAGTTATCTCATTAAGTCTGTATTTCCCAGCTATGATGTTGCCACTTCCCTCCAGGCTCCAATATCTTTGATCAGAGATCAGCCTGAGAAACGGAGGTTGGAGGCTGAGTCCCAGGGATGCTCAATAACGTGTTCTTGGTCCCTTTTCCTGAGGCAGTTCTGTGTAGCTAACTAGGCTTTTTCCCACCCTCTGTTGCAGGAAGAAATGTCCTTTTTTCCCATTTCCCCCACTTTCCTCTCTTCAACTTCAATTCAGACCTGCTGCTCTGCTTCCTGCACCTGGCCACATTCTAGCTCTCTTGGCAAGAACTGTAGCACAAGAGTAGTAAAAGCATTTCAGAGGTCCCTCAGACAGCAGTGGCAACTATTACAACCAGGGAAGAGCTGCAGGTTCACAGCAGCGGCAACCATAGCTGGAAACAGCTTGACTGCCTGTAAATAGGGGAGACCATGCCTCAAGAGCCCCCGTGTCTCACTAGACACTTGGTGTCTATTTAGAAAACAAGAAGCCTACTGCTTTTCTTCTGCTTAGGCCTCCTAAGTGATGTATATTCATGCCGTATCTATCTGACAAAATGAAGACAAACTTTCATGTGCTGATCACCTAAGCATATAATTTTGGATATTAGATAGGCTGCTGGGAAACTACAGGTTATCTTGAAACTTTGATAACTCTCAAAAAATCTGATTGGAGCATGTGTACGTTCTGAATATGGGGTCACGTGTGGTACTTTTTTCTAATTGCTTGGAGTGAAGCACTTTCAATTCCTGGGAAAAAGCTTCTGCTGCTGACATTAGAAAGTAGTGATATGTCTATACTGTAACCACTTAATTATGTATATTGGTGTAATCACATAATGTGTCACTAGTCTGTAAAAAAATTCTGCCTGTGAAAGTTGTACAGAGAAGCCCACAAAAATATGAACAGTACTGCACTCCCCCAAATGTAATTTTCAGAAGTGGCTGAAAACTCATAGCTTTCTTCCTCTGTGAGCTACCCAGCATCTCAAAACTAGCTTTGTTCTGAGCTGAAGTAAAGGCAGCAGAACATCAAGAAGCTTCCTAGAAAAGAATATTACAGAGGAAATATAAGCAATTAATGTCATAAGATGTTTTAATTTTGGTCAATCTGAAACATTGTCTCCTCCACCACAGTTCAATGAATTAGCCAAAACCTCAGAAAACATGCTGTATTTTCTAATAGAAAAAAACCTGATTTGGTCCTACTTGGTTTTGTCATCTGAGAGTTACCTTGGTTTTAAAAATAGGTGAGATGTTACAGTTTGCTTTTCTATCTCCATTTGTACTCAGACATTCCATATATAAAACTATGTTCTTAGTTTTATAGCGTAAAAATCAATCCAATAGATCGAACATAGTAAGCTGTTTGAATACCATTAAGTTATTATTTTTGAGGTACCTATCCCTCTTTTAGTGTCACCTGGCAGAAAAGTAGGTTATGGTGGGAAGTATTGAGAGGAAAAATGATTTTCATTATGTGTACACAAAATTGCCTCCTCTTTGACCTTTATGAAGGGACAGGTTAGGATCTGAGTGACATCATCTAGTCCAGACAAGGAATGCAGACAATTAAACAATATTTTATGCTGTTAACAGCTTTAAAAAATAATAATACCTGTGCTGGCACCTGATTTATGCATTTGTTTATGTTTGTCCACAACTTCTGAAGCCAGTAAGGCTAGCCACATGTGAGCATTAGCCTCACTGAAACAGATTGAGGAAACCTGACAGATGCCTCATTATGGTTACCTAAGTAGTACTCCATAAGAGGAAAAGAAGAGACAGGAAAGCAGATGAACCAAGCCTTCTGTTGGGCTCAATTCCGGTATTTCTCCTCCTCCAGCACAGGGTATTCCCCATTAGTGGGCTCCACTTGAAAGAATGATCAAGGGTCACAGTGATCAGAATCTTAATTACCTGTGCCATCATATATGTATTCATGGCAAGATACACATAAATGGAAGGAAAATAATTAGTAATTCTAAGTATCATGGTGATGATGAGACACCTGCAAGATAATCATCCAAATCAAATATTTGTCTCTGCTTCTTCAGATGATCTATCTCTTCCTGCAGCCTCTGAATGGGAGCAGAGCCTGTGCTGGAAAGCAAGGTTTCCAGCTTGACAATGGCAGGAATCTGTCTCCTGCATGGAGTAGCAGAGCCATCTTTCCCCATCTCTATCATACTTTGCCCTCAGTAGCAGCCTGTATGTTGAAGGGTATAGGCAGCCTTCCACTGCATGAAAAAAGAGAATCTACTTCACTGAAAGCTTGAGTACAAAAACTCCAACATTTCAGCCATTTACATAGCTGATTAATTAGTAGAAATTATCTTTCTTCATCTATGAGTACTTTATATAAAGGATATTGGCTTACAAAGGCTCTCAGGGCATATCAATATGTGATATTTCCCTTCAGGTAGGAAACCTTTTCTCCTCTGGAGCCCTGCTTGGTATTTTTAAACGTTTGATCAAGGAAAGACTAGCTTGACGATACGCCAAACATAGAACAATGTGTTTCTTTTTCTCAGATACCTGGGAAAATAATTAAGTTGCTCTTTTTCCCTCAATCACAGAGAAGACTGGGAGCTTCAATTGCGTCTGTGTTGGTTGGAGAGATAGTTTCCAGAAATTAGGGGAAATGCTAGTCTTGAAATCAAACATTTGAAGACTGTTTCCAAGTGTGACCTCAGGGCTGCCCTCGACATAAGATCCATGGAGATTTAAGGTAAACGTACTGAATGTAATTTATTCTTTTTTTACAAAAAGTAGAATTGGCACCATTCTGTGTCGACAAGTGTTGTCACACTGGAGGAAACATTTACATTCAACTGTGGAGGATGCTTTCAAAATCCATTTGGGGTTTGCAGGAACGCCTGCTGCAAGATGCTGCCAAGGAAAGTTGCTGAATCAGTATCTAAATCTGTTTCCTTTCTGCTTGCACTGCTTTGGCCAATTTCTATGGTTGAGGTGGCCACCCAACAATCTTCTGGCAGAGGCTTTGTGTGGCTGCCTGGGGTCACTGAATTTTCTTGGTCAGATATGATATTCTGGAATGTGCCTATTTTTAAGAGATATTTATACATCCTACATTGTGGGATGTATAAATATCTCTTTTAACTTCCTGAGAAGAAACATATCCTGCAGTAACACATATGTGTGGGCTAAAGCTTTCAAAATCTTTTATACTTTTGAATAATCATATAGGATTCAGCTGACGAAAAAAGTGAGTAGTAAGTAATTGCAGTTTTATCAATGGAAGTGTCTCACCTGGAATATCCAAGTCCAGCTATTCTTGCAGCCTTGAAATTTCATGTCTCTGCCACTATTTCACTGTGGACAGCAATACCAAAGCATTCTGGGTTTACAGTCTTGACTGAGGTTAGACACTCGTGTATAAAATTTAAGCACTCTGAAATATAGACAATGAGTAAATTTGTCATCTTGTCACTCTACCTCCCTGTATTTTTTGCTTGTCATGGGATTAGTTGAAGGCCATTAGGAGAAAACTCTAGCATAATAGAACTATACGCTCTCCCTCTCTCGCTCCTCTTTTCTGAACCCTGAATACCTTGTAAATATATTCATATAAATATGTATACATATATTTTGGTGGTATTTTAGATTAATGTTCAGAAAGAGATGAATAATTCAATTAACTTCTTGGAAACTTCTGCTATTCTAACTTACCCTGGTCTCCAAAATTTCTGAGGTTCAGACTGTGGCTTAGTCGTTTTAACAAGTTTGGTTAACGTGTCTTCTGATACAGAAAATCCTATAGGACTTCTTTTTTTTAAAATTTTTTATTTTTAATTTTTGTCAGTTAGTAGTAAACTGTAAATACATAATACAGAATGACTTCAAGGAATTATTTTTTCTTCATTTTGTCTGATGTATCTTGCTAAAACTCCAGTATGATACTACAAAATTTTTTGTGATTTGCCACTGAGAAAATGTGCATGAACAGCATCATTAAGTCAATTTTTTCCATTTTCATGTACTTCTTTTAAAGTGAAATGAAAATGAGAGGACTTGACAAAAAGAAGCCACACTCATGCTCGTATTTAGCTTCTTTAGAAGTCTGGTTACCCATTGATACACATTTCTAGCCCTAGGGAACATGGTTGGGATGGTTTGCAAAAGATGTTCAAACTTCTCTGCAGCTAAACACTTCACTCATATAACCTGTACATGGTATGGATATACATGGCTGCTTACCTTCCTCTTCCCCCCCATTGATGAAGTAGTAGCATAAATTTCTTTTACAGATCATGCTGCTTCTTCTATAAAGCTGGCAGAAAAGTGGAATCTGTATATTTTTTACCCTCCTTGCACATCATCAGTCTAGAGATAGACAGAAGACATTATGAATATGAGTTGGAGTGAATGTGACAACAGCCTGAAGCCATACTTCCTTGGGCTGTAATCTTGTTAAATCTTGCTAGCTAAGCAGTCAGACATTTCCTGATACTTAAATAGGAGAACACAGGTGTATTGGGTAAGAGTGACTGTGCTGAACTGGCTTGTTGGCATAGAGTTAATGGGTCACTGCTGATGGCATTATCTCACAGTCTGTGGCCTCTAAACATACTGTTAGAATAAAGTGTGTCAAACTGAATCATGAACTTTAAAAAGGAAATCTCGTTGCATAAGAAGCACTTTGAACATCACATCCCAACATAACTTTAACAGTAATTTCACTTGAATTGATTATTCAATGGAATAGTTAATTCTTTTTCCCTCTCTTTATGCCATGCTAACATTTTTAGAGGGAACTCTGCCTCAGTTCATGTGATCAGCAGTCTGAGATTCAAGAGTTCATTTTTCATTGAGCCATAATAAGATACCTATCTCTCATCTTTGCTTCCCAGACACAGAACAGGAGAATTCAAATATAGTAATAAAATAGATAATGAGAAAAAAATATGTATATGTAGACAGGAACTAAGAGAATTATGAAAATTAATTTTACATGAGATCTGCAAATGAAATCTCATTGCTTAATACTGATCAGTGTCTGCTTTAGAATTCTAATGTGTCATATCCCCAAGTCTGAAAATGTTTCCCTCATTTTGCTCATGTTCTTTCCACAAGAATCTGAAATACCACTTTCTTAAAAGAAATCCAGAATAATTTCAGTTATCTGGCTTTTGACTCAGTTCTTAGGCTTAGTTACTCTTTAATTAGTGTTTTTTTTCTAGAAAGATATGGTAGTTACCTGGATATATTCCCCTTCCCTTTATTGTTTTGGGTTTTTTTTCCTTCATCTTTTCTGATCATGTTAAGAACTTTTCACTGGGGACCTGACTGCCAGAAAGCCTAGAGATAGTCTACACTGCAAATTATTACACAACATATTGTTGCAGGCCATGAAATGCTAATGTTGAAAAACTTTGCTGCAGGTGATAAAATGATGCACGCTCAAGCTAATAGATTTAACTACCTTTAAAGATGTGGAGATTTAATGAAAACATAATCTGAAGATTCAGCAGGGTAGCATCTTTGTTGCTATGTGCAGAACAGCAGCAACAACAAAGGTTTGTAATAATTGATTCTAATCCTTGAGTCTCCTGAGGCCAGGGTGAATTATTTATTCATGTCCTATATATAGACATTTCTAATAGACATACAGGCATGACCTTTGATCACTATGTGTTCATTAGATTATAATACTCTTCAAATTGATTTATCTTAATTATTTTTAATTTTTAAAATTCATACCATACCTGGCATAATTTTAAAACTCCCATCTTGTGTTAGATGACTACTAGTCCATGAATCACAGGACTTAATGTCTCTGACAAATATTTCTTGGATTACACCATTTCACTTCATAGAGTAACTTATGCTTAAATTTCAGACCAAGCAGATATTTTCTGTTAATGTCCTGTTTTGTTAATTTCTGGCTGGTAGACTTGGTCTTCTAAGGACTACAATTTAGAGAAGAATGGATTAAAAAGAGAGATTGGAAGCTAGAGTGGGTATGCTTTCTACAGTTTCCACCAGATCTTGGGGTTTTCAGCTCAGTCATAATCCATGGCAATGTAGTTCAGAAGGCAGGTATCTCTCCTAATTTTGTATCTTCCACTTAAGGTCAGGCATTTGAGCAATGTGTACTGTAGTTTTGGGTTAGTTCAGGTAGCTCATACCCTGGTAATCTACAGGAAGAAAAAAAAAAAAAAAAACAAATCAAAAAGCAAACCAAACAGCATAGTGGGAGTGTTCATAACTCACTCTTCAGTTAGTCCCTTGGTTTTACAAGTGATTCATATCAAATAAGCACAAATTGCCCACTCACCCATTCTTCAAAAGGCTAAAATGATTGCATTTTTTCACTGCTATCATGTCATATAGAAAGGAATAACAAAAATATGTAATTTCTTTCTGGAAACTAAATTTTCCAGATTTAGAATGAAAAATAAAAACCCAAATAAATTTATAAGATACAAACTTGGTGCAATTTCAATGATTCAGCATCATAACTTTAAAATTCCAAAGCTGGAAATATCTAAGTTAGAGATCTGGACATATTTTTATGTTGAATTCAGCCACTGGCAAGAAAGCTGTTTTTTCCCTGATTGTATGTACCAGACTGCTGCATAATAGCTGGAGCATCCCGGTGATCTGTTCATCCATTTGACTGAACTTTCTGAAACTAGCTAGGAGCACTTTTCCTCCAAACTTCTCCCTGCATAATCTTCAAAATTTGAAAAGCCTTTAGAAGAGGGACATCTGTTTACTGGCAGTGCTTTGCTGACAGCTCTGTACCACAAATCAGGTATGCTCACTCTTCTCTTCTTTCCACTGTCGTGTTGATTTTTTTTTTTCCTGAGCACTTCTAGTTGGCAGCGTTCAACCTGTTTTTTAAGGTTTAGAGACAATGGCACTGTTCTAGCCATTGCTGGTAAAAAAAATTCAAAATATTCACATTTCTGTGAACAAAAGATATTTTCTTCTCCCGTATAATTCTTTAGTGAAAAACATAGAGACCTTTAATGAACGAGTTCAAAACTTTTGAAACCAAAATCTTGAGGAATTGTTAAAGCACTTGAAACAAGATGGGTGGCCTGTAGCTGTAGCTCTGTAAAGGCTGTCTGGGAATGCTATTAAGCGTTGTGCAGAACAAATACTCTAAGAGCTCTTCAGAGAGTACTCAGTGTGACAGGAAGGGAGGAACAATATATGAAGAGCCTGCAATGACACATTCTTCAAAAGCATCTGTCATGAACCTCAGAATCATGTTTGTGCAGAGCTGTGTGAACCTAAGATATCTGGCTTGATGAACAAAGTTAATTCCTCCCTGGTCTCCTACTGTCTGTAATGCTTCTCAAGCACAGCTCAAGACCTCGTGGAAACAGGAATCAATGGCCTCCGAGACTGAACAGATACAGCTGGAGACATTTTGTGAAAACATGGGTTAAAAATACATGGAAATAAGATAGCTTTAAAGATGAAAGCATTTAGCATTTTTCATCTGTGGATTTGGACTCTTTCCTTAGGCTAGACTATGACTGGAAATTAATATACCAATCTCTCCCACAGGTTTTATCCACAGCTGAGTAGGAGTGTCTATATTGACCTCAGTGACAGCCTGCCTTGGATTCTGAGTCTCATTTGGACTATTTCATGTTTCAAAAACTGTGATATAATTTGCCATATTTGAAAATTACTGTATTATAGCCAACCAGGAATAGAATTATGGGGAGGAAGGGAGTTAAGGGTTGGAAAACGTGAGCAGTGTTACAGTAATGTTTATACAGCACTAGAGAAATTAAACACTTCTTTTACAATCATTCCTTTTTAACTTTTTACACTGAATATCATATAAAGAG
>NW_009925771.1:0-15655 GCF_000696875.1 Nestor notabilis | reverse complement strand
CCACCATGAAATGAAATCTTCTGTAGATGAATTAATTTTCTACACAGGCTGCAGTATAGAACTTAATTGTGCCTTTAAGCTTGGCTGCGTCAAGCAATAATCCATGGCAGGGAGGAGACATTTAGTATGCCTCGTTATGCTCCCCAGCACTCAGCAGAGCTGTTTCCCATTGTGGCTGTAACATTCCTAGCAAGTATTAGGCACGCATATGACATCCAGCCATGGGGCAAAAGACAGTAGTTTGCAGAGCCGTAAGAAGGACCTGGCAGAGTTGAAGCCTCATTTAATTGAGCCTCATAAGGGAGAAATTTCCCTTTCCTATGATCTTCACTTACGCTGTAGAGTGAGGGACTTTGCATGGCCTGTCAAAATCTATAAATTTGTCCGTCTCATTTTCCACTTTGTCTCAAATCAGCAACTGAGACAGACATACTGAATCTGTTTTGGTTTTAAATTTAAAAGCTGATTTTATGAAAGGTGCATATTTTATAGCTCTCAGAATACATGTAATTCAAGTCTTGATATGAGATAATGACATGATATTTTAACTGCATTACCATCAATGTTTGGATGCCAGCAAACACAGCTAATAGTTCTGTCCTTGGGATAGCGCAGATCTGTAAATGATTGGTATGCTTGAAGATAAACATCTGGCTTGCCACCAGAACTGCTTTCATCTTCTGCTAGGGCTTTCCAGTCATCAAAAAAAGGGTTCATAATTGCATTTTGCTGCAATGCAATTTCCATTCTGTTTTGTGGAAAGAACAGTTAACAGTTTAAATAATCCAGATGTGACTGCTCAGTAGCAGAATCACAAATATTTCTGTAAAGAGGCAGCTTTTGTTTTACACAAAATTATGACCACAGTAGTAAAAAAAGATAAAGTATTAATTCCTCAGTGATGCATCACTGTAAGGAAACCCTACTCCGTCTAAATATAAATAACTAATTGTACCAAGAATTTAACTCTAGTTCTGTGTGGATCAAGTACAGTGCAATTGTTAAATTCTTGTGCAAAAAGTGTGGATAAGTGGGATTTGTCCCATGACTACAGGCTGTAGGACAGCATCTTTGCTCTTCTGCATACACCTCGGCTTCAGTGAGCAGTGTTTGAAGGATCTGCTTTGCAGCTTTAGTGATGTAGCACTATCAGCTTTAACAGTTCTAAAATCCATTTAAGCCATCAGTCATCTATATGGCATAGACTTCATGTTAATTTTCAGAGAAACAAATATTAATTTAGTATCTGTTAAAAAATAAGCAAGAGGAAAAACAAACAAAATGCCCCCACCAAAGCCAAAACAAAAAAAGTATATAGAAACAATTAGTATTTGACCAGACCAGTAGTCCACTCCAGCAAGAGTTCTTGCTTCTATTCTATATAATTCCAAGTAGCCTTTAATGTGTATTCCTGCAGTAATTTTACCTTAAATGTACTGATGTAAGAAATTCTTTCAGCTTCTCAGATGACAGACACTCTTCTTTCTCTTCATCTGACAACTGTCTAGGAAAATATTGCGTGGCTGCATTTTTTGGATAGGTCCTAACCAATTAGAATAATTTCAATGTGAATGAGTATAGAAACTATTTCAAAGACAGAAACCCATGTAATGTGTAAAATTAAAAGCTAAATCTATTCATTTCTTCTAAAAACTCTTTGGAAAAGTGAAAGAAGAAAGATACAAACAGACCATCCAGTTCTGTTCTCTTAATCTGTTTGAGAAATTCCAGGAGAGTTGGTTTAGTTTACATAACTTTAATTGAGATCAGAAACAGTGTGCAGCTTAATAAATAAGCAGATAAATATTTTCTCACACTTACCATTTTGTCTGAGTACTACTTTCTCTTACTTTTGGAACCATTTGTATGCCCACATCTTTTTCAAGCATTTTAATACTGAAAGTTTTGTCTTGATAGGATGTGCATTCAACATAACTGTCTTTTACATCTGAAGCATTGTTATCAGTAAATTTAATTGGTGCACCAAACTTCCTGCGTACTCGAGAAATCATATACTTAATCTGGAAAAGAGGTATTTCAGTAAGTTAGCAGAGGAGAAAGTTTTTGGAAAGTGTGTTTTGTAAAATGGTAGCATTTATATAATTGAGGAATTAGTTCTGTTGATGATTTCTGTGCTAAAATCTTACATTTCTACATTTTGAAGCTCTGAAATGCTCATATAAATAACCTATAACATATGTAGTAAAAGACTGGTTTGTATTTCTAAAACAAGAAGTTGCCTTTAAGTAATGTTTTGTCTAGTAGGATAAGAGAATTATATTTTCTAGTTAACGTAATATCAAAACTGCTCCTTTAATTAAAGGATTGATTTGCAGTTCCTATGTAACACTGCATTGGACTTCCAAGACCTGGCTTTCAGCTCTGCCCTCTTAGTGCAGTTTTCAACATTGGGTGAGGTATTTCACCTTCCCTTGCAGGGTTTAGGGAGAGAAAAATACAATGAAGAGGATCCATGAAAATTTGCGTGAGGAGTTTCTTTATAGTGAGAACTAGGAAGGAAGGGATTTGGCAGAGAGGTAGGCACTTGATTTCAGGCAGCAGAAAGGTATTGCTTTATCTTGGATTCATAGCCAGGTACTTTCTCCCGGCACCTCCCACAGAACTGGAAAGGAATGTGGGTTGAAAATACTTCTGAGTGGACTTTGGCAGCAAGGTACAAGAATACTTGGGCTGTGAATGTTGATTGAATTTCATGACTGTGAATTAGCTGTAGAACAGTCGGACATCTTATTTAAGTATAAGCAACATGTCCAGTTGCACTGAACTATCAAAACTTTACCAGTTTTCCCCGAACAGGGATTGTATTGGGTAAAAATCACAGGTGGACAGTTAAATGCTTGGGGATGCCCCACACATCACAAGTTAGGTGGCAGCTGTTGAGTAGTTCTACTTTTTGGACATAATTTTCTCAGTGTAATATGTAGGTGAGGTTAATCAAGTATGTCCTTCTGTAATGTCACCCTGTAATACCTGTAAGTCAGGAATATTTATTCTGAAGTAGAGAGCCCTTGAAAGTTTTGCATGCCTCTTAAATGCCATCCATATCATGAAACAAGAGTTCACTGGGCTCCATGGAACTAGAACTAGGTCTTTAGGATATAATTACAGTGACTCAACTTGTAATTTGGCCAGATATGAATTTGAGCAAAAAGTGGCAGAGATGTTACTGGCCAAAGATGATCAGGACTTTTGAACTTACAGCTTAAGAAGTAGATATGTCCAATGCAGTCTCACATGCCTTATTTGCAGGATTTAAACAGAAGAGAATTAAGAGAGAAAAAGAAAATCTGCAACTGCAGCACTTCCAGGTTTTTTTAAAAGTTGAGATATTTCTGTTTGTTTTCTTGAAAGACCCCATGCAAACCTAGGATTGTAACTTCCCTTTTTCTGAACTTGTTTTTAAGGAACTTAATTTTTTAAAATTATTTATTTTTTACTATTTATTTGACTGACTAACATCTGTTGATTCTGACCTTTGTAACAGTGTCTTTAACAGATTCTTCTTCAACTTCCTTTTCGCTGCCAAGAGAAACCCAAGGTTTTTGGACAGGAGGCCTGTAAGGTTGAATTTCTGGAGTCTCCTCTATATTTTCTTCTTCGTTTTCTTCTTGTTTTTCTTCTGCAGTTTCTGGGGGCTGTGATATCAAACAGTGAGAAATGGTACTTTTGCAAAAATTTGTTACTTAAACGTAAGTATGAACTAGAAACACAGTTTTCAGTCTTTATCCACACATTCTTTATCTTAATGCAGCAAGTCTGGCTATTCTGTGCCCCTGGGTACGATTGGGTTAGGTCCCATTCATTCATTTGTGCATTAGAATTTTCCAATACATGTTACATATTTAATATTTAACTACTAAAGAGAAACCATTGTCTAGAAAGCAAATCACTGTCATATAAAAAGAATTTATAGTGATGTCCTACATTAGGCCCTCCTGCCTGGAATTGCAATTTGCTTTTCTATTAGTCATTTCTTCTCCTGATGCTGAGTTACAAACTCATGTTGAAAAATTATATAATCTACATACCCATAAGCCTTTTCCTATGATGCAGTGCACAAGGGGAAATTTTCTATGTATGTAGAATTATTTAGAACTGAAGAACATTCTGAAGTATGATTTGAAGACTATATATACATACATATTGTGAATAATAAGTATAATATTTCTTTGAAGATGCCAAGTATAATCTTTTCTTTTTATGTCTTGCTAAGAAACCTGGGTATTGGCAGAGGAAATTAATGCTTATGAGCTTATGATAAAATGCAGCAGTGGGGGTTATAGTGGCTCACTGAAGTAAAATACAAAAATTTAATTCAGTCTTTCTCAGTATAAGAGACATTTTTACAGTGATACATGTGTTTTTCTTTGATCAGATTAACCTTTAGAGAAACGTTCTGGCATGCCAACCACATCAGATGCTTACAAATACAATACCGGTATATGTTTGAGACAAGATTCTGAAATATTCATAGAAAGAACAGTGTTGAGGTATACTTGTATTTTCTTACCTTCAGAAGGTTTTCCTTGGCTTCCTCAGAAGCAACAAGGTAAAAGTTCTGTCCATACTGGAAATTTGCATCTAAAACTACCAAAAGTTCTTCCCCTGGATATTCCTATTTTAATTAAAACAATTAGTGGAAAACTGAGAGCAAGTAACATATAAAACAGACATGAGCCTGTGACTGGCAAAGCTAGCACTCGTGTAAATTCAGTATCTTTGATTAATCTTTAAGTCTTAACAGAGGATTACATGTGCCAATTGAAAAGAACAGGTGGATTTTATTTTGTAATAAGAATTATTTTGGGGCCAACTAATCTTTTCATACCAAGAATTGAAAAGAAACTGTTTTAATGATTCTTAATAAATAGGCAATGGATTAGGTGAGGCCAGATTATGTGAAGCTCTGCCAGTTCAGATAATCAAAGCTAATAATATTTGTGTTACTTCTAACATATATCAAATATAGAGTTAGTTAAAAAAAACAACCAAACAAAACTGTGCATGGTGAGCCATGAAAAACTTTGAGTTGACATTGGTCCAAGACCTGTAGCCTTTGGATATTACACTGCTAGTTTTTTACAGAGTCAAACAAGGTCAAACCTTATCATTAAATAATATATACTCTGAGAGCATGAAGTCTTAAAGTGAGAACGAAATAAGCTACATACTAGGATAACATTTTTGATAGGGTAAAAATCAGAAATTTTAGCTCTTCTTTTCAGGTCCTGAATGATGTCCTCTTTTTTAATGATTTTGAAACAATTTTCTTCTGTAACATCTTCATCAACTCGGCAATTGAAAATTGCTTGGGTCTGTGTAGTGAGAACTAAAGGAAAGATTTCTGGGTGGCCTGTAAAAGAAAGCAAAATTCCTTGATGAACAAATTCAGTGTGTTGTTTGAACATAAACATGTACTTCAATAACTCTTCCTTTACTGTTTCCTAGCAGAATGCCTTTGAATCTCTTGGCTTAGTTTTTGGTATTTTGGAAGGCATGGAGTAAATATTGTATTACATTTTCTTAATCTTGGAAAAAAACTCTAGCTAATGCTTCCTACTTAATGAATATGTTATTCCTAGTATAAGGGTTTTTGTTTTCCTCTTGATTAACAGGTCATTAAGAACTTCAGTGAAGAGTCATTAAATGGACTGGTTTTAATACATTAAGAACACAACTGCCTGGCTGTGATTTAAGAGAGCCTGCGAACAAATACACTCTAATCCTTCGCTGTAGAACGTTGCCATGTTAAGGCAATGTTTGATCTAGGTGAGGCTTCAATGCCCTCCCAAATAAAGATGTTTTTCTGATTTTGGACTTTCATCTTCGTCTCACTGAGTTCTGAGTGCAGTTGAGTCTTTCTTGCATTAAGCAAGCGAGACTAAAGCAAGGTCACTAAGATTCAAGTCAGATACTTATTTTCAGCTTTGCTGGAGAATATACATCTGTTGTTTTCTACAAACATAGCCTCCATTAGGTTCATTCATTTTAATTCAGAACAAGCTATTTCTTATCCTACCTCTGTCACTGCTATCTTCATTGGTTCTAGTGAGGCTGGACGCAGTGAGATGACCTGTCAGCTGCGCTTTGCGAACACTCAGTCTGAAGATAATACACAGTGCCTCTTGGTAAGTGTGTCAGCTGTATGTATGTAGCACTGGTTCTTCCCATATTACATGTTTTGCCCTCCAGCTTACATAACAGCTGTGTTTAAGATCACTATAGGCCCAGCTAGTTGAATCCTGCTGCCTGTGATGATAGCTGACAGTATCTGTAATCTTTGTTTCATTCTCTTTTCTTAGTTTCAGTTATTTCACATTTTATCTTAATTCCCAGCACCTGTGGTATTTTTATCTTTGTGTATGCCTTAAATTGAAGGTGATAGATATAAAATGATGATATTGACCAGCTGGCACAGCATGTTTTGAAAAGCCTTTTCTAACCTAAGCCAACAAGGACTGATAAAATGATAAATTCTCCTTAATCTCCATCATTCAGGAAGCTAAATCTCTGCATAAGGCTATCACATAATACATAATGTTTGATGATTCTGACATATATTCTTTAAAATTTTTCAGTGCTATTCCTCTTCTGCATCCACTCCACTATAGTCATGCATTAAAACTAATGACATGCTTGATACTTCTGGTACACCATGCACTATACCAAGTATTGTTTACTTAGCATTCACTAGTAATTTTGTAGTGTACACAATCCATTTGTAGCATGCACAGTCCATTAGTTCACTTTCTTCACAAGTTGTGGTCAATACTGCATGACTTTCCTTTTGATATTTTGGTGCTTTTCAAGATTTCCGTGTGGATGCTTCCAAATAATACAAAATCAGAGGGATGTTGATTGGGAAAAACCTCTGAAAGTCTTTTGGTTCAAGCTCACTGTTGATAAGACCAGGCCAAGCCAGGTCTTTTTTATCTTCAGGAGTCCCTGTGCTTGCCTTTTTGACTTCTACTCTCTGTACGTAATGAGGCCAAGAGCTAGATTCTTTTGCTTATCAATTTGGCTATGAGACCAGGCTCAGAAAAAGTGTTTATTCCAGGGTGACTTGAAACATTTCATGCCTTTAAGGAACTGCAAAAGTTAATCTGCAGGACTCCCAGGTTACTGTAGCCAAGGGCATGAGGCCTCATTAGGATGTTATTAGGAAGCAGACTCAAACCCTGGCACAAACTGCAACACTACAGATACACTGTACATTTCCGTATGTTGGAGCAAAAAAAATCAGTCTTCCTTTTGCAAATTAAATTTCATAGGATAGAAAGAGGACAGAAACCTAGAGCTGCACACCAGAAGTGAATGTTATTTCCATCCTCTGCTGTACAGAGCTGGCTCACAGGACACAATGGACAGCAGAGCAAAGGAACAAGAAGTTTGTACATATCACAGTGCTCAGAGTTGGTGATGTGGCTAGTGCAATTAGGAGGGCTAGAAGGCACAGAAAATTTATAAACAGTTAGCTGATTCTTAGGTGATTTTTTTCAGAAGATGATTCCTAATAGTCTCAAATAAAATTAACCCAAGCAATTAGATTTTTATTTTTCTATTCATAAAAAAATCTAACCAGTTTATTCAAGAAGCTTCTATGATGTTATTTTTTAAAATGATGAATTGTGCATACAGCCTTTCCATAAATGCTAATGCTAAAAAACCCCAATCTTCTCAAAGAGATGTGGGTTTCAGTGTAAAAGGAAACAATACAAGCATGCTTTAAAGTTAAGCAGAAATACAACAGACACGACTACAAGAGGGAGTAGAGTTGGACAGAAAGTATAAGTCTATTTTCTTCAATGCTTTCTTGCTGGAAGTCCAAGTTAAAAACAAATTACTGATCCAAATTAAAACACGTACATCTTTTAGTCTAACACAAGGGGCTGATACTGGAATTCTTACTATTATGAACATTTTTAGTGAATGCTCTTTTTCCATAAAAATTGTGTAGCATCTAACCAGAGGCTTCACATTGTTTTTCTGATGGTATATTTTATCATAACTTTTGTAACAATCAACAGCTCTTAGTGCTATGAGAACTTCACAAAGGACCAAGAAGCTCTCAGAGAAGTAAAGAACACTTGCAGGCCTTATGCTAAGGAGATACTGCGCACAGACAGTGTCTGCATATAGTAGCATTATTTTCCTGCTTTTAGCAACAAGTTTTTAGCAATAGTTCAGCTATTACGGCTATAACCGTATTTGCCACTAGGTGGAGGTAAAATTCTCTCTTACTGACAAAACGAAGTATCTCCGGGAACACCGAAAACACAAATTTTAATTTATTTTTAAAGTAACACTTTTATCATCTGCGGGATCATTTATTGTCCATTTTCATTAACTGCAGCTTAGCCATTTCGTTGATGCTAATCAAAGTGCGATTTTCACACCTCCATGTGTGTCTACCTGTCCTACCCATGTAAGAAGGCAAGTGCAAAAGAAATGCTTGATATCTCTGCGACTTTTAAAGGCAGATTTTTTCCCCTACCAAGCAAAATATGTTGCTCAATGTCTATTGACATCTGTGATTAAAACCAGCAAGTGATATGCCAAAATAATCTTCTCACCAAATTTAATAGTGATTTGACAAAGATCAAAGTTTTTAAAATTATAAAAATATTTCAAGTTTTTCTTTCAATTGCTTAACTATTACTAAATGCAAACATTTTTCACCCTATAATTCTGTTGCAATGCTTTTTATTTTCCCTGATCCCAGATCCTCTCAAACCAAGATAAAATCTTCTACAAACCCATACCTCTTTTTGCAGTCCTTGCTGCAACTGCCTGCTACTCAGAAAGCAGTTCTGTAATCACTACTGTAATAGCTGCAATTCTTCATAGTTTCTAAATTTTCTCATTCATAAAAAATCTTTCAATTTCATTCCCTGGCTTTAGTAACATTGAAGCTTCAAAACGCTTAAAGTGTTCCAAAACTATTACTTGAAAGCCTAGTCATCATAGCACTTACCTATACTAGCCATAGAAAGATCAACTTCATCTTTTTCATCTGAAATATAATGACATGACATTACCAGTAAAGTTTCTTCCTAACAAAGTTAACTATAAATATACAGTCCTTTTCTTGTTAGGCAATATATAAAATCTCTATGTGGATTTAAAAGTAAACTGTGAAGAGGAAACAAAATCATTTCTACTCAGTTTGCATTTAACATGAGAAATGAGCAAAGCCTTTCAAAATAGGTCTGTATCTTAAGGAGATGTTGGCATATTTTGAAACTATGGAGATCTAAAAATCATTTTTATTTTGAGCAGGTGGTCTGCCTAAGATAGAAACCATATGAAATCTGTCATCTTGTGGTGCACACTGCAGTTTCCATGGTTGGAAACTGCACTGACTGCTGCCTGATAGTACCTGCTTGGGGCAGCTCCTGTGTGAAGAGGAGATAAATGGGCAAGGCTTGCTGACATCAGGCAGTAGGAGAACTGACAGACGTGCAGACAGGAGTGGACATTAGTCCCCTCTGACAGTGGTGAGGTGGGCAGGCTTGCTCTAGTACCAGGGTGCTGCAGGAGCAAGGCTTTCTTCAGCTCCTAAGAGAGGGTCTGTGAACCTCATAGCAAGGTAGGACTGGAAGAAATTAGCAGTGACGTGCAGAATATTCTCTGCAGCACAGCAGCTGTTAATCAGGTAGGAGGGAAAAGGTGGTTAAAAGGCAAAAGCAACTTAAGGAAGGTGGCTGTCACAGCAGAAAAAAAAAATGCTGAAACAAACCAAATAAAACCCAAGCAAAAGAACATCTCCACCTGTTCTGAGAATGTGCATGCCACTGGAAAAAATACAGCAAAGGCTCATTAGCCTTACACTTCATTAATATATACACTTTATAAGTGACACAAGTGAGATAGCACTTCAGCACATCTCAGAAAAAAAAAACACAATAAAATGCACTGTGAAATTGAGTTGTGAGACTTTAGTATATTTTCAAGCTCTGTTATTGTACCTGTACAGTGTGATCCTGAGCCCCGGAACTCCTGCTTCTGGGGACACCTCCCTCTGCCTGATGTTCTCTCCCTGGGTTGTTACCTTTTGTGAATCTCCCCACTTAATGTATGTTAAACCTCCCAATTTCCCATTCAATACTGTTATTATGACACCAGAAATTATTAAATCTAAACTACCAAGACAAAGTGTAAATATTGCAATGTAGCTTTGTTATGTTCCATATACTGGTTACAAAACCATACTCATTAACTGTAGATCTCTCATTTATATAAAATAACATATTCTAATTTATCTCATGTTTACTTAAATGCAATGGCCCAAACTAATCAAAGTAGCTCTTATGTGAGATCCTATTACTGCTTGTTTCATTGCTGCTGTACCTTACATACCAGGCTGTTTTCCCTTCGGGGATTTCTTAGCTGCCTTTTCACCTTTCTGTTTCTTTGCCTTTGCTTGTGACATTTTTTCAGATTTCTCTAGAGAAAGATACATATCATCAACAAACTGTACAGACAATGGAATGCATCATGCATGAGTGAGAATTTTGCCCATGCTTTTATGTAGTTTATCATTATAGTAGTAAGTTCATACACAGCCAAAGGTATGTTCCATAATTGTAAACCATAAACTGTGTTTTGATATGATATGTAATAGTTGGAAATACTGCTTCTTTCCAGGGTGATTAAGTATCGACACTGATTATCCAAAACAATGCAAGGTTAAATTAGGGTAGGGGTTTCCCTTACAGAAAGCTAAGGACCTGAGCTTCAGTGGAAGAGTACAGGTGAAAATTTTCCAGTTATAAACATTTGTTCCAATGTCCTTAAGTGTAAACCACTACTCAGCTGCACAAAGCATTTCTGTGCTTTTCTATTGCCAGTTAATTTCTCAGTGTGGCTCTGTGGAGGACAAACTTGGAAAGATAATGTATGCCTTATCGTAGCATGTAACAACCACACAGCTGGAAAGAATGTTGTATAGAAGGCTACTCTTGTTTCATTTACTCTCCTTCTTCCCAATATCCAGAATAAGGACGAGAACAGCAGTGTAAAAAAGGCTCAGACCCATTGCGAAGAAGGAAATGCAATACAGGCTGCCCACAGCATAGACAGGACAGCACACTACCACCAAATAACTGCCAGCACCATCACGTGGAAAGCACAGAGATAGCAGACAATAGAACAACTAAATCGAAATGGTCCAAACTCTGTCAGAAGTATTAAGAATTGCTTGATGTTGTTACTGAACAGCTGGAGGCTGGGATTCAACTGGGATAAGGACAATGGGACTTTCAGTTTATGTCCTCTGTCTTCCATGTTCCCACTGTTAAGACTCTAAATGGATTGGGAGAGGAACTACTTTTAAAATGTCTAAAAAGCACTTACAGTATTTGGATGCTGTTCTAATTTTAACACTTACGAGTGGAAAGCAGATGCACTTAATAGGGCAGAAAAAGGCTGCACAATCAAGAACATTGTCAGGACATAACTACTTCTGATGAACTCTTACAGGAGCTATGGCCTGTCTGCCTGCACATGTGAACAGCACATTTACTGTCAGGATGCTTTAAGATGCAATGGTGAGTTTATAAAATAAGTGTTATATCTTGAGACTTTCCCAATGAAAGGCCTAAACCAGTGTAAGCATTAAAAGAAACATATCGTGGCCTGTGAATTTGCAATTTCAGTGGTCATTCTGGCTTTGAGATGGTCATTCTCAGACTGAGAAACAGCATTTTCTGTTTTGTTACACAGTTCTCAAATACTCCAGAAGCAATCAATATAATTTTAGCTTCCAATCTGAATTTTAGTTTGGAGATGGCTGTAATGCATTTTTCTTTTTCACTCCAATCAAAATAGAAAAATAATTCTATAAGGCCTCGGGCTCTTTTTTCTGTCATTCTGGATCTTGCAGACCACTGGTGACAAGCTGCACCCATGGAATGTTACTGCATTTCTCTGTTGTTTGGTCATTATTTCAAGTACAGCCCCTTCATTAATCCATCTGAAAAACTGTAGCAATTTAATCTTACACTTTTTCTAAAAAGTAAAGATAATACCAATGCAAAGCAGATTAATGTTTCAGAATTCTGAAACTTTTGCCTTGTAAGGGATGATGTTTTTGGAAGATTAAAAAACCCTCACAAGTTATTTATAGTGAATATAGAGGAGAAAGGAGGTTTTTGTGCCCTCATTCTTCCAGTCTTTTTGTCAAATACAGGGCTACAAACATTGGCAGTATATTTATGTTTAATATTCAATATATTTTCACAGTTACAATCTTTCAAAGAAGCCTCTAGACTGAAAAATATGCTTAGTTATAGTACTGAAACACTTAGATCTACTTAACTTAGAGTGTATGTCAATTCAGATGGTTAAAAGCGGCTAATTTTCCCTTATTTAAAAATGAAAGTGCAAAGCTATTTCTAATCCATCTCCTTGTATATTTTATGTAAAAAAAATTGTGACCCATTTTATAAATGGATTCTATGACTAATTAGAAATCAACCTTGACACCTCTGGATAAAAGAGACAGTCCTCCAGGACAGGAGGAGAGGCCCACTGTTTTAGAAATCAGTTGAAGAACAGTATGAACCATCTCATATATGCTACAGTCACATCGGTTTACTTCACCATTTCCTAATTATATGCTGAAACAAAGCCAATTTGGAAATGTTGAGGTTTTTCTTCTGAGTAACCTAAACCCTAAGTCACATGAATAGAGGAAACACAAGAGTGCTGAGATAAGTCACATGCCTATGTTTAGTACAATAATTTGCAAGTAAAAACATCCCTTTTCTTTCAACTGACTTCATGTATGTATTATACCTATAAAAACAGTTTAAACGTTTGAAAATTGTCTCCCAGTAATGCTGTTCCTCCTCCTTTACTGAAAGAATCAGGTGTAGAGGCACACACAGCACTATACAGCTAAGGGCAGTACTGGTGACCTATGCATATGTTAATACAAAAAGTATTGCTCTTGAAGTGTTGCAAATAGAGCAACCAATAACAGGACTGTTCATGGTTCCATCTGTGATGCACAGAACCTCACCAACTGGAAAGCAGACAGAAAAGTACAAGGTAATTATCTCCCCTTACAATACCCCTAACACCATATCGCCTCTGTCCATTTGTCATCCTGTGGGCATACGATTGTCAGTGGTTAGGAAACATGTAAGGCCTCCAAAGCAAGCAAAGGCAGAACTTCTAAAGACTTCTCTGGAAGCATTACCAAGCCCATAGCCGTTTACAAAGTATGTATGCAAAGCTGTTTTTTCACACAGGGTTAAATAACCTACTAACCCTGAGGTGCTTGTTACAGGAAACCAGCATGCACTGAGAACTTTAAATAGCTACTGAAGAGCAATCTTTTGCACCCCTCCTCTTCCAAAACAGAAATAAAGGAACAAAACTCCTAATGGTTCTTAATGTGTAAGATAGAAGTTGGTATTTTCAGAAGTTACCTCTTGCTTCAGGGGTTTGGTATTTTTTCACTCCTTAAGTTTTTACACAAAGTACCAAATCCTATCAAGAAAACCATGAAAAAAAATGTGTCTATATTAGAGGACTGTCTGAAAATATGACAGAAAAGATTATTTCTTTAATCTGTGGTTAGTTCCTATCCTCTTAGGGATGTTTCTGTATTGCTTATTTAGACAGGACTCTAATAGGCATATTTATCCAGAACCATGCAAATGTATTACGTTTTTCCATTAATGCTTATTTAAATTCATAATTCTATGGTTGAGAAGAAAGGTTGGAAATTACATTTGAATTAACATAATTTGAAAAATTTAAGAGTACAAAACCTACAAAAAACTTCAGCTTTGATTGAAAATCAATTGTCATAAAGATTGCCACATATTTTGGGTTTTAAAAGTCAAGTCCAGGCTGGAAGGGGCTTGGAGCAACCTGTTCTAATGGAAGGTGTCCCTGCCCATGGCAGGAGGGTTGGAAATGGGTGAGCTTTAAGGTCCCTTCCAACTCAAACCAGTCTGTGATGCTGTGAATACTAGAATTCCATTAAATATGTTCAGTCTAATTTTTCAGTCGGTTTTCAGTGGAACACAATGTCACGTTATTTAATTGTTAAAGCCCAAGTAAATATTTGACAATTTTGTTTGACATTTTGTAGCCTAGTTTATTTATAGATGCCTGTAATATTTTGAACATTAGGCTCAAGAGAAAAAATAAGCTCAGAGTGTTCTCCTAATCATTTAGTGTACTGAAACGTTTACAGTTATAAAGCAAACGCATGAAGTTGCTAGGTGCTGCACCAGGGGAAAGGGAATTAGCTCTCAGTGCTACAAAAGATGCTGTCTGAATCAAGGGCACAGAATGATTCATTAGTTGCCTAATTGAATGGTTGAAGATCATGCCTGTGTCCATTACTAATTTAGCACTGCAATTTACTACAATTTGTAATGACAGAAGAATTGAGAGCACTTCCATTTAACAAAAGCACTACAAGGAAATTACTAAAGCCATGTGCTACTTGCTTTTTCGTGGTGTCACTCTCAAGTTAAAAATCACATTTCTGTCTGTAAACATTTAGGAACTTGTTAAAAATACTGTCTTGAGAATGATGTAGTCTCTCCAGAAGTTCATACACAATGTTCCCTTTAATTCCATTTATTCTACTTTGTTCTACACAAAAAGCAAATAATACAAACAGCTGAAGTTTGTGTTATTAATAATGCTTGTGCACATCTGGACACAACTTCATTGTATAAGATTTAGAGAGTAAAGCTGAAGTTTTTGGCAACTGCCAAATCACTTCAGCATATGAATGGTTCTATTTGAATGTACCTGATTTCACATGTACAACTTCTCATTCAATTAGGCCTACTTGAACCAGGTGTAGATTTTGTTATTTAATAGAAACCAGCAGAGGTAGTTAGAGGCTCTGGGATGATAAGCACAACACAAGTAAAAGTAGGTTAAGAATTAATAAGAAAGGCATAGACAGCAAAGTTGAGAACTTCATTAAAACACTGGATAATACTGTGTTCTGTTTCTCTCTTTTCTTTCATGAAATGAGATATAGAATTGGAAAGGGTATAATATGGATGATTGAAGATTTGTTTTATACTATGAATAAACTAGGATTATTCTTAGGCTGGACTGAAGAGGCTATGATAAAAGTCAATAAAATCATGAGAGGCATGGAGAAGGTCAGCAGGGGCTGATTATTCACCATCTTTTGTAATACAAGATCTAGCTAGCATCACATGAGCTTACCAAGGGACAGGCCGAAAACAAAAGGAGTACAGAAGTGTTTCACTGTACAATAGATAGTTGAATTATGGAGCATACTGCCTGTGGACAGGATAGCAGCCAAAAGCACACGATTTCAAAAATTAACTGGCAGATGAAAAACAATGATGACACCTCTGGCTATTGAAATGAAGCCATAAATATAAGGGGGGAAAAAAAGTGTGGAAATGGAAGTATGGCTTTATTATAATCTTGCCCAGGCCCTTACTGGCCCAGACAGAACCTCTGGTGTGAGGCAGTAGGTTGCTAGAGGACCAGCACATACTGGGGACTGGATCGGAGCGTGTTAATTTGGCCGTCATGTGCAGCAGCACGAGGGTCTGGGGGTATTTGCAGCCGCCCGGCTCTCCTCACCAGCACCCTCCAACCTGTGGCACAGCCACCC
>NW_009925770.1:0-2562 GCF_000696875.1 Nestor notabilis | reverse complement strand
TAATAATAGTAAATATTAATACTAAATAATAATAAAGCCAACAGCAACAGTAATAATAATAATAGTAACAACAAATCCAGCCTCCCTGAGGGTTAGGGCAGAGATTTCAGACACGTTTCTTGCCAGGGAGCGCCTCGGGAACCCGGGATAAGCTCAAATCGTGAATCTACAATTAAAACACGTCTCCAGAGTTTGTTCTCCCGCCCGGCTCCGCTCCGAAACTAAATCCTACCGGAGCCGGGTTGGAACTTGGGATGGCCGCAGGCTCTCCCAGCGCTCCCTCCCGTCCTCCCAGGGGCTGCCTCTTTATTCCGACCGCATTTCACTCCAAATTTCTGGAATTCCCGGGAGCTATTTCCCTCGCCACCGCTCGGTTTTCCATCAGGAGAGGCAGCGGGAGTCTCCCGAGGACGCCAAGGGTTAAGGAAAGCCGTTTAGCTGCTCGTTCCCGGTTTCTCTTTACCACCGAGCACCAAACCCGAGCCCCGCCGCGTCAATGTGTCCTTAACGCCTTTTCCAGTCATTGATCTGGTCAAAGTCACCGCGGAAACACTGGTGACAGGGACTCGATTCCAGGCGACGTGACCGAGGTGGGTATTTAGAAAGCATTCAATAAAAAAGCTTTCCCGGGAAGTGAATGATTTCACCTTGCAACAAAGAGCTAATTCAAACAACGCACTGGAACGGGCAGCCCCTGTCCCGCCCCAGGACCAAACTATGGATAACCTGCCTGGCAAAGGCTAAGAATTCCTGGTTTATTTTGCAGTAGGAGCCCACATACAACACTCACAGATTTGGGGTTCCCCAACCTAGCGGATTGGGGAATTCCAGGCATGGAAAATCCTGGAGGGAGGAGTGGAAGGAAGGAGAGAGGGGTTGGGAGAGGAGAAATTGAAATAGGAACCTGCTCTGGTGATCACCCCCGTCCCTGTTCAGGCTGGGAATTCGCTTTGCATCGTGTGTTTTCAGCGTCAGACTGAAGCTGCAGCGGGGTTCAGGAGGTGTAACTCTTCCCCTCTTCCAATTTGGTGTTGATGGATTTTTAGGACTGTGCTTATTTGACAGATTTGTCATCTCCAGACCTCCCTTAGGATCTTACTAACACCTCAAATGGAAGTGTTTTACTTAGCAGCAATCTGAGTGATTGAGTCTAGCAGATTCAGGTAAAATATATATATTTGATGATCATAATCCACCATTTTCAACAGGATATTGACTCCAAACACCTCTACAGGCCAGCAGAGCAGCGTGACTCGGATGTCCACCTGTAGAAGACCATAAACCTCCAGCCTCTTCACACCATCCCGCCTGAAGCAACACTCACAAGAGGCTGTTGCTGAAATTCCAGCGGGTCTAAGCGGGATCAGGACATCCAAGTAGTTTGCACTCAACTGAAAAACGGTTGGGAGAGTGGGAATTGGTATTCCATATGGTACTGCACTGGGAGAAGGTCAAGGAAGGAAAGCCACCTCTGGTGGTAGGAAACACTCTATGTGGCCAAGTGTTGATGTATTTTAAAAACAGCCTGAGCATCTAAACCCATAATCTATGAAGAAATTTGTTTTCCTGTCATCTCTGGCCACTTTAACATCTCTGTGACAAGTGATCAGATACTCCTTGGCCATACTTCCATTTGGTAGCAGTTGAGTTTAAATCCTTTAAAACTTTCTGGGGTTCCAGTCCCAAGGAGAACACCACTGGCAGTTCATCTGGAAGCCTGGCCATGAAACCCCCAGTATGTGGTGTTTGTTCTAAAACCAATCAATTTGCTGCTGAACTTCATACACCAACCTCAGTCAGACACACAACCAGAAGAAAACCACAGAAATCTAAAGAAAAAGAGAGCGTGCTTCTAAATATTGGTAAGGGTTGTACAAAGATGATCTAGGGTCGTACGTAGAATCCCAAAGTGCTTTGTGTTGGAAAGGACCTTAAGGCTCATCCAGTTCCAAACCCTGCCCCGGGCAGGGACACCTTCCACTAGAGCAGGTTGCTCCAAGCCCCTGTGTCCAGCCTGGCCTTGAACACTGCCAGGGATGGGGCTCCATGTTCTGCTGTGTGCTTAAAGGGAATTGAAGTCTGGACAACTGAAAGTCTGTAAGAAAGAGGCTTGTGGTGCACAGGGTCTGAAGAAGAAATCTCCAGGTTGGTTCCTATACAAAGTCTCCCAGACACAAGGCTGAGGAGCTGCTCCCCAGCTACCTGGCGTAGTTAAAGAGCAGGTTTTCCAGCTGCTCCCTTCCTTCTGCACAAACACACACTTAGATTCATGACCTGAATAAAAAGCCAGTCTTCCTGCGTGGCAAGACTGTGCTTTCCACCACTAACACCCACGGTCACATCTTCCCATCTCCTCGAACTGCTGAAGTAGAGGTGAGCGCTCCCTGTGCCGTGAAGGGACGCGTGTGAGCCAAGTGGAAACATGAATGAGCATCCACTTCTGACAAGGAGGAACGGCGTTAAACCCTTTCCTCTAATTTGATCTCTGTTTCTCTCTTAACCTCATGATCTCAGCTAATAAAGTTCTTCTCAGCCTATGGAGCCAGGCTGAGAGAGCTGGGC
>NW_009925769.1:37340-87047 GCF_000696875.1 Nestor notabilis | reverse complement strand
GGCAGGAGCTCCGCGGTGCCCTCGCACGGCCTCTGGAGCGCCCGCCGGCCCCGGTATGGAGGTTGGGGCTGCTTAACCGGTGCCGCCGCCGGATTCGTCCCTCAGCGAGTGGTTGTGCGTTTGAGCGGAGCCCCCAGCTGGCAGGGGGAGCGTGATCTGGGGACTGAACACAGCCGAGGTGTTTCGTGAGTAGGGTTGCTCGGCTATTTCCGGTATTTAAGTGCTCTTTAGGGCCATAGTACAGCGTTGTAAGTGTAATTATGCTTAAAATCGGAATTCAAAGAAGTGGATGGAGGGCTGAGTGAAAGCAGCTCGAGCTGTCAAACCGATTTCATCCTCTGTTCGCTGTCTTTTAAAAACTTGATATAGGCACTTGCAAAGAAGTGCTTGTGTCCTTCGAAGAGCAACTTATATCCTTACTAGGTAACTTTGGAAGTCTGAGCTTGTACAAAACCACATTTTGATTAGAGATATGTGTATAAAAATTGCTAATGTAATTATCTTATGCGATTTTTTCTAATTACCTTATTTTTCAATATATTTGTGATGATGGAAGACAAGTATTTTCCATTAATAGGCTTAAAGCAATATACAGAAGGCAGAGTAAAAGTAATAGGTGTTTAAAACTGTATTGAGAGAATTATCTGAGAGGTCTAATTAACAGGTGAGCTAGTTGTTGAAATATGTTGTTGCTGAATGCTTACTGCCGTTATTAAATATTAACTAAATGGTAGGAATTTGCATGTCCAATGTCACTGTTTAATCTTCCACCTGAATGAAAAAAATAGGAAGCATAGTAAGATACTAGTTTCTGCATATATCTTGAGATCTTTAAAGGTCTTAAACCAACAAAGGTCCATTCAAAGAAAATGAGAGCAGGGGAAAGAGCTTGTGAGGCAAAATGAGTAGTGCAAATATGAAAATCATAGAGGAATCTAAGGTATGAAATCCTCTTCCATTCAAAAGAAGAACAAGAAAAACAGTCTTATAAATCATGGATGTTGCAAAAACGCTGGAGAGTAGTCAGTGCAGCCTGTGTTCGAGTTTGATGGAGAAGTTGTAGCCAGATACTTGCTAAAACTGAATAAAATTATATGATGAGAATGCAATAATAATAATAATTTAAAAAAAGGGGCAAAGCTCGCTGAGCTTTGATCCCCTGAAAGATTCTGTAGAGGTGATTTGGGAGGAGAACTTGCCAGTAAGTAGAAAACGGTTAAAACTGATGCGCAAACAGAAGATGTACTAGTTTAGTTTAAGAATGGTCTGGATCAGCTTTTTTTCCCCTGGTAGCCAATGCAGTTAATGAGGAAGGAATATAAGGGGTTTGTCTTGATTTTTCCAGGGTTTCTGCCATTGTCTGGGTTCATGTTAAAAACAGGGTACTGAAACAAGATCTAAACCCAATTTTTGTGAGATCTTGTACAGCTCATTGAAAACTTGTTTTTTGAAGCAGACTTGTAAATAATTTGCTTTTAAAACAGAGATGCCAGGAAGTGTCCTCCTGTTGAGTTCTATTATGGATGTGCATTCATTTATTTTTTTTCTGTAATGGTCAACACAGATGTGATATGCTGCCAAGTTGGAAGGCTTGAGAGCACTGTACAGCTCAGGGTCAGAATTCAAAATGATTGTGAAGATTGATAGCAGATCGGAAGTCAGTGTAATTAAACTTGGTTAGCAAGAACTGGGGGAGGAAGAGAACACAGGAAGAAATCAAAGGCATAATTAGTGGCAAGGGTAGTACTGAACAGCAAGTAGCATCCCAAAAAAGCATTTGAGCACTGTAATGTATAGTAAGTGAAATATTAATTGATAATATGATGTCCTTGCAGTCAGACAGACGTTATTTTGGCATGTTAGCAAATGATATTAAATATAAAGACAAGGAAAGTGATTGTGCTGCTGAGCCTTGGCTAACATGGTATGGCTAATTTTTGTTAGCCTCAGTATGTAGATCTCTAGACTCCACAAGAGTTATTAACACTTTGGAAGCGAGTGATTAAATAGCCTTTAAGCTCTCTGTAGAGCAAGGGAAGAAACCATGCTTGTTTTTTAGAAGGTATTACTTGGGTTGGATGGTAAAGCAAAACATTTGGCTTTTAGATTGAGGAAACACTGAAGCTGGCTGTCCACAAAGATTGTGCAGTTTCTTTTGTTGAAGTAGAATGCTTGGACAGGTGTCTATTGAGGACAGTCTCAAAGGTCCTTACAGGTGTGCATTTAAACAGTTCTCTGTGTACTAACATGGTGGAATTAGAAATTTTAATTGGCGAAAACTGCTTTGGAATCTGCAGCAGTTCCCTTGAACTGGGATTTTTGTGGAGCTTTATTAGGAAGGGATCATGACGTATCGTTCTCCTTTGCAGTATGTTGTGGAGGAGCATGTGTGTATTTAGTGAAGGATTTGATTTCAGGTATGCGCCTCAAGTGTCTTCCACTGGTATACTGAGAATAACCTGTTTTGATTGTGAAAGGTAGACTATTGAACCACTTAAATCCATTTCACTCTGTTTATAAACTGTATGTTTGTTAAAACATCTAATGGCTGCTACTTCACAGGGATATTCTCTGGAAGGAACAAACTTCTCTGAGGAAGATGCTGAGGGATGAAGAGTGCAAGGCAGGGTGGAAAGCTTGGCTTCTGCTTTGTCTTGACCAGAGGATGTGCATGCCATATAGTGGAAAGTGGCGAAAGTGTGTATTGGTCATGTCATTAAGGCATCAATATACTAAATGTTGTTAATATGGAAACAGTAGCCTATTAATGATCTTTTGGAATAATTGAATTGGAAATTTAAAGATGTTTCCAGCCAATGCTTCTATAGATGCAGTGTGTCTTTCCATTTTTCAGCACTTATCAAGGAGAAGGGCATCTAGACAGATTACTTGTTTTTACACATCTTGAAAAGAAAATTAGAAAAAAACAATTCTCATTCTTTTATCATCTTGGGCTGAGAAAATGTTTTGGTTTGTGGTTTTGTTTTATTTGGTGACTTAAGTTATTTTTAATGTTAAGTATTTGTCTTGTCCAAAATGATGTAGTTGTACTTCTGCTAGTAAACCGCTCAGAAGTGTTATTTGAGTGAGCTGGCCTCTTACTGTATTGGTTTTCCTTAGTAATTCTATCAGCTTTCTGTTTCTTAGAGTATTGGGAAGCTTCAGAAAACTATCCAGAATGTATTGTTACTCAGCTGGTTAAACAGAAGTTCTGTTGTGAAAAACTGACTTGATTACTTCAACTCATTAGTTCAAATTAAATTCAAGATTTTCAGTCTACCACATCACTGACACACACTTTGTGGCTGTCTTATTTGCCAGGGGTGGTTTGGGCTTAAAATTTGGATCTTGAGTAGCTTTGCCTGCTAGATTGAAGGAAACAAGCTCAGTAAGACAGTAAGAAATGTGGATGGTGTTTCTTGCTATGTATTTCAGACCCCCCCCAAATGTATGCCTCAAACTCTTGTGAATCAGTGCAATACAAATCTTGGGAGTGTTAAGTTATCCAGAACTTCCCTGTGCACGTACTGAAACTTATAAGAAACCTCAATGTTGTTGTCTTGAGATTGTGTACTTTAAAATTCTAGTAATTTTTTGAAAAAGCATGTTTAATCAACTTTCCGAGATAATCTGTGTATAGTGTAACTTCTGTGGTTTACCTTATTCTGGTGAGTTTTGATGGGATGTTTGTATGCTCCCTATGTCTTAAAGTTGGGGTTTTCATTAATCTGACAATAGCTATTTCTAGGAATGAAGATGTGACTCTCAGATATGGAGTTTTTTGTTATTTTTCTCTTGAAGTCAAAATAATATAGGAGTGTGAAGACTTGCTGGTGATGATATTCAAGAGATGTTTTGTATCAAGTGAATAATTTAGCTTTAACTTGAAGTTGAATTTTCTATATATCTTTTGAAAGGGGTGAAAACCAACATTGGTTTCTGTATAAATCTGAGAATTAAAATGATTGCAACTCAACCTCTCTTAGTTGGTTTATTGTCACAAAAGTAACATAGCGCAGCCTTTGGACTAGTAAGTGATTTGAGCTTTAAAATTCATGAATCCAAGAGTGCTTAACAAGCATAGCTTGAACTTTGGTGTGGGATGGGGCTTGGACTAGATGATTTTTGAAAGTCCCTTCCACCAATCCACACAGTTCTGTGATTCTGTGAAAAATGTTTGGTTTTCAGGTAGCTGTGAAGTAACAGTTTTAGAATTTTTTTGCAAGACACTTTTAAATTCTTCAAAGATTAGAATACTTGTGACACTGTGTTTTATTGAAGTTGCTATCGATTTAAAGTTGTATTAAGTAGCAACAACACTATTTATTTTCTAGTTTATAATCTATTCCACAGATATACAGGTTTATGGTGTAGCCAATTGAAAAGAGAACAGCTATGTTTTAAAGAGTCTCTTGTAAATACCTGATAAAAGTTTTAAAACAGATAATGCAATATTTAAATACAGTGACTAGGAACGATTTATGTGCTAGTGTCTTGTTATAGGAATGCCTAAATGGTTTGCCTCTTCACTTTATTTTATAGGTTTTTTTGGGTTTATTTTATTTTATTTTAAACCTCTTCTGCTTGGGCAAGGACTTTTAAACATGAGTCTTTTTTTTTTTTTTTTTTTTTTTAATTGGAGGGCATTAGGATTAGTATATATGTGAATTATATGAATATATGTGTGATAGCTGTAGGATTAGCTGTGTAGTGTTAACCCACTCTTCTGAGAGGATGGTGAGCCAATAGAAAGTGTTTGGTGTGGACAGTGATGTACACTACAGAATTCGGATTTCCTGCATAAAACAAAGAGGTTTCAGCTGCATAGTTACTCTTGCATCCAAAACCTTGTCTCTGCCTTGTATCACTTCTGTAGTGGGCAAGGCTTGGACCTTGTGGATACCTGCCCCTCATTTCCTATCTAGGCGAGATACTGAACACTTTTGCTGAGATTAGCAGACTGCAGTATGATGTCATGCGTGTAAGCAGAGGATTAAAAATAACATCTACTTCCCTGACTCTTGAGTGCTTTACATTTAATTTTAAGCTTTAATGTAATTCCTTTTTTTTTTTTTAAAAAAAAAAAAGTATTTTAAGCTACTTTCTAGGAAGGTATAAGGTGTTCTATACTATATAAAACCCAACACCATTATGTTGTTGTATATATGGCAGTAGTCTAGGTGTTGAAACTGAATGTGATTACTTGAGCAGTGCAAGTCTCAGGTTAATGATTCCAGATGAAGTTGTGAAGTTAGGGAAATGAACACAGCACTGCACCAGCTACTAAGAAGGAGAAAAATGACTGCTACAGCTGAGCCCAGGACAATGTGGCAATAATCAATCCATACCAAATTTAGGCCTACGAGATTTGTTTAAACTCTCATTTCCTGTTTTTTAAGGAGATCTCCAGGAGGGCAGGCTTGCTCTAGCCTTCTGAGTAGGCTTCTGAACTTGCAGATTAAGAAAACTTACTTTTTTGTGGAATGGAAATGAAGCTGTATTGCTGGCCTTGAAATCAACAGGATCTCTTTTAATTTCTGAAAACCGAATCCTGAAACTCTGATTAACTCTGTATGTGTGAATTAGAGTGATACAAGTAATATATGTTCTATGAATTTCAGTTGGGTAGTGAATTTTAAAGGAGGCAGTTTACATGTATGTGGAACCTCTTACTTAAAGATTATGTATAAAGTAAAAATTGTTTTTATAAATCTATGAATAAAAGGTTCTACAGACATGGAAAAATATATCCATGTATATGTATAAACTACATAATCTGTAGACTATTATGTAAGTGCAAGGCCAAAGAATTGAAGAGTCTATGTAAACAAACAACTGTTTAATTTTCCTGTCAAACTAAAAATGTATCAACTCTTTTTTTTTTTTTTTTTTTCTCTCCCCACTAGAAATGACTACCCCAAACAAGACACCACCTGGTGCTGATCCAAAGCAGTTAGAGAGGACTGGTACTGTTAGAGAAATAGGCTCACAAGCAGTTTGGTCTCTTTCATCCTGTAAGCCAGGTAAAATCTCAACAAATGGCATAAAAAGCTGAATGTACATTTGTCTTAGAATACATAGTGGTTTATGTTTTGATAAGAAGACATGCATACAGAGTGTAGCAGTAAAACTGCTGTTGTGTAAGCTGTATGGGTAGCCACTACAAATAACTTTGATCTAGTCTATATTTGATGCAATATGAAAGTTAAAACTCTCTCAGAAATCCTATGATGAGGAAATCTCATATTAACTAAAGAGATCTTTAACCAGTTCTATACTAAATAGTTTTGTGTATTTTGGATTTTTTTTTTTTTTTTTTTTCCTTGCAGCGTTGAACAAACTAAGCCATGTAAGCAGAAAACCAGCAGTGTGTGATTGTTTCTGCGTTGTCATTTTGCCTGGGTATCTTGTATTTTTAACTTAGGAAACCATGCAGCTGGGCAACCTAAATGTTCTGTCCAAACTTTGTGTTGACTCAGTCATTATAGTGTAGCTCCCTAAAATCCTGGAAGTGAAATGAAACTATTGTAAATGTTCCTGAGGTGCAGTTAATGATAGATTATACTTGCTCAAAATACTTGAAAATCTGTGTTGTTTTCATTCAGGGTGGCTGAGTTGCTGTTTTAGAAGTCTCTGCTCTGGGAACCAATCTGGTATCTTGCTGCAGCTTGGACTCAGTGGTGACCTCTGTGTCACAATATTGTGCTCAGGCTGAATGTCTGGTCTGATATGCTGGTATCTTACTAGGAGAAGAACATTATATGGTTTGTTTATGGCTTATTTTCAGAGTGAAAATATTTATTTTATTGCAGATTAAACTTCAACTGCTGAATTAAAACTGCAGCTAGTGTGGGCAATCAATAAACATGTGATTAGTAAAAGGACATAATGAGGGAATGGAAAAATACAGATTTAGAATTGTTCCTTTAAATGTGATGGCATTCACTTTCAGGAATACTGTTTTAGGCATCTATTGCTTGTTCTAGCTACTAACTTGAAAAAGTCAAAATATTTCAGAAGACTACTTCAAAAGAAAATGTTATATTTGGCCAAAATTTTATAACAGATAAATGGTCTCTGCTATGATTCTCCTTTAGTTCAGCAGTTAGATTATAGAATAGGTGGAAAATCCTAACCATTAAGTATTGTTCTTGCAATTAGTATGAACTGCTACTTAACCATTTGAAATTCCAGGATGTGTTGGATGGTTTCAAACTCCACAGACTACAACAAGAGATAAAAATGTAAAGACACTCAAGTACTAAGCTTTGATTGATAGATTCCCCTGTTTGTTTTGTGTCACAAAAGTATAGGCTCGATTTGTGTGTCTAGAAATATTTCCGTACGTGTTACAACTTGGGATACATACTTTAGTTTGTAAGAGCTGAATAAAAGTTATGTCTGTGACGTCTGCATCATGGAAATGGGATATTGGAGACTATCACATTTTCTTTTTCTTAGGATTTGGAGTGGATCAGTTACGAGATGATAATCTAGAAACTTACTGGCAGTCAGATGGATCACAGCCTCATTTGGTGAACATCCAATTTAGGTACTGAAAATTACTCTATATGGGTTAGGGTGTTTTGTATAATTCTGTATTGATTACTGTTCACCAAGATAGGAATTCTGGACATGCAAGGACTCCTGGGTTAATCTTGTTACTCAACTGCTAAAGAAGCCAGTTGGATAGAATTTATAAAAATGAGATTGTCAGACATTATGGTTACTAAATGCCTAAATAAGCAACAAAAAGGGATGTTTAATAGTATGTCATTTGTAATGGTTTCTCATTTACTTATCTAGGGTGACACTTTTGTCCTGGCTTTCTGTCTTTGAGTGTAGTTTGAAGGGTAGATTACTGGTTTTAAATAGTCTGATATGACTTAAGAACTGATTGTTTTCCTATCCCGTTCTTCATAAGATGATGTTAGATATTTGTCACCTTTTTATTTGCTCACTGCAGAACTCTTTAGTATAGTAATAGAGTCCATATTTGATAAGCTAAACATATGCATTGTGGCATACAAGGGCTTATTTGACATCTTGGCCTTTTGTTTTATTTCTTGGTATACTGACACTTCTGAAGGCAAAGGAGAAGAGAGAGAATCCGCTCACGTGCACAACAATGTGGATAAACACCTAGTTGCTTTAAGGGCAGGGTTCTTATAAATCACTAGGCACGCTTGCATTAAGTTTTAGAACATGTAAGTCCCTAGTTATTACAAACTAGCAACAAACTCATCTTGAATATTTTTCTTAAGGATGCTTACATAGCTTTTGTTGCTTCCTGCAGAAGAAAAACAACAGTGAAGACATTATGTATTTATGCAGACTACAAATCTGATGAAAGTTACACTCCAAGCAAAATATCTGTCAGAGTAGGAAATAATTTTCATAATCTACAGGAAATCCGGGTAGGTCAATGATGCTTTGCTTTCTGTCTTAAAATAATCCTCATATTAGGACATCTGATGTAGTAAAATTATTTTTGGAGGTGAAACACAGCATTGTGCTTGTAGGGGGAAAGTGACTGGGTGCGTTTTGATGTTTGCTTTTAGTTTTTACTTTACAAATTTACTGGACTGTTTCTGTTTTTTATCAGGCTCTGTTACCAGCATGGTTATAACAGGCTTGATATGTAGATCCTGTAATGGAATAAAGAGTGGGACTTTCCAGAACAGGGCTGTTTAGAATTGATTAAACTTTGATCTCGCTTTTGGTATCTGCAAACTCTATGCATTACATACATCAGAAGGGAGGCTTAGGTTTAAATAATTGCCTTTTTAGACTGAAAAAAGACGTGAATTCAAGCTACGAATAGGTTGCTCAGCTAACTTACTATGAGTCTTACTATGAATCAGAATTTAAACCTACAGGCTTTAGTTATGGCTGTGTCTGGTGCATTTGTATGGCAAAAAAGAAACTGGGACACAAGGCCTGATCATCAGTTATGCAAATGTTTCTTCGTATTCTGGTGGTTTGAGCATCTTCATGTGAGCATCTGTTACATATTTGCTAATAACTGACTCTAGCCACTACTGATAGTGAGAACTAGTGGAACTGCCAAACTAACTTTCCATAATCATATACAGAACAAGCAAGATGCCAATTTAAAATGGAAGTCTAATGAAAACTACAATTAAAAGTGTTCATAAATGCTGTTTTACTTTTGAGTATAGTTTCTAATCTTTTGCAGTGCCGTTTTTTTTATACTGAACAGTCATGGAGACATAGAAGTTTTGGAAAGGAATGCAATGTCTTTGTTTTTAACAATATGATGTAATTTCCATTTATGTAGATATGATATTTGATATATATATAACTTTGAAAGGGACGTGTAGTGTTTTACTAGCCTATTTAGGAAAGTGTAATAGGCAGACCCAGTATTTTTTTCATGGTGACACTTATAGTCAGGAAAAGTTTCTTTGATGGAACAATTGAGATGAGATTTGAATTTAACTGCTTAGTTTTGCTAGCCTTTTGGTAAATAGTAAAAACAGATTTGAAATAATCCATGGGCTTGTAGAAGTCTACCTTGTAAACTACTCAGGTTACCCATGAAGATACCCAGGTATCTTCTTTGCTTATTTTCGGTTATAGTAGCCTCATGTTTCAAATTCTTCTTCACTGGAGTGCAGCAGCTACTGGCTGATCTATTGGGAAAGTTTAATTTACCTCTCTTATATGGAAGGCATTATTATAATGGAAGGATTGGAATGACAAGGGTGGTGCTAAATAATGGGTTGAATTTTTACTCTTGGGATTTGTATTGTTTTCACGTTGGTTTTCAGTGTTTGAAGTCCTAACAAGAGCAACTTACACGTAGAAGGTCGTAAATGCAGTGGGAATAAATAGGAAGTGTAGTAAGCATCTACATGTCTCTTATATTGGCACTATGTATCTATTTATATCCTTTCAATGATTTCTGATGTTCTCTCAAGTTTTGACCTATACTTTTATCCTAAATCTTAAATGGAAGGGTTTGTTTTGTTTTGGTTTTTTTTTTTTAACTTAATGTGCTCTTGAAAGAAATGAATAATCACATTACTTTGACTTCCATCAGCACCAAGCCCTGGGTTTTTTTCCATCATCTTAATTGTATTGTAGCAATGTGGGAGCTGCACATCATGTAACAGTAACAGCAGCTGGATCCTTGTGCTGGGCTACGGGTCTGTTTTCCGAGTGTCCACTAGATGTCATTGTTGTCCTTAATTATCAGTTTGATGTGTGCTTGTAGGTTACTCTTCCAGTAGTCTTCCAGATTTATACTTTTATAATAATTAGTACGTTTATAATAATGATGTTTAGTATGTATAACTACTGCAACAACTTAAGTTTCTTATACAGTGGTAAACTTCCACTTGTCAGGGTATATGCGTTATTAAAGATTGTAGAAACAATAAAATGTGTAATAAGCGTATTGGTATTCTGCAGTTTCGCAGGCAATATTTCTTCAGCTTTTTTTCCTGAAAAACACGGGATTCTTTACATAATGTACTTAGTTAAAAAGGCACTTCTAAATGAAAAATCTTACTACTATCATTTATAGTATATAAATGACTGTAATATTTGCATGAGAGCAGTAATTCTTATGCATACCACATGGTCATATGCTTTTTTACTTCAAAACTAAGATGAAAATATGGTCAAGCTGCTTAGTAATGACTTTTAATACTTTGAAGTGATGAATACTTGTGACTTTGTTGCCACTGTGATGTTAAATATTGCTAGCAATTTTCACATTTCCTAAGCTGCTTGAAACTCAGAATATGTTTCTACAATTTTTCTGAAGTCCTGAAACTTTCTCTTGTCTTCAGCTTCTCTGACACAGAGGCAGGTTATTAAAGCAGTGTGAACAGTTACGAGCTCTTTAGAGAAATCTGCTTAATTATACAATGATTCCATTGGCTTCAGGACTGATTAACTGATGGGAAAATCCAGCTAAATCATTTTATAATTTTCCATGGATGTTTGTCCAGTTCATAGTGTCTAATGAAAGTCCTGTGATGCTTCCATATGTTTTCTTCCTGATGGTCTAATTATCAAAACAATGCAATGTACTATTAGGCCAGATTTCATCACTAATATAAGATTAGCTTTAGTTTGTGGTCTAGTGTGTAGGCATGTCCTTTTTGGAACTTAAGATGGAATTACTTTCTGAATAGAAGTTTAGTCCCGTTTGAGAAACAAGTCGTTTGTACTCCATCCTCGCCTACGGGTGAGAACAACCATCATAATCTGGTAGTATTATTCCCTTCCTCATGTGGAAGAACTATAGTTAAAATATGTGCAATAAGCGTTCTCCTTTGACTTAGTGCCTTTTTATCACAGCTGTCAAGCTTGGAGAGCAAATGTTTTCTAATTTCCAGTCTGAGTTCTCTCACATAATGGTGTAAACAGCCTCCATGAACAAGATAGTCTACATAGGCATTTTTGGAACAGCATCCAGTTATTGCACTTTCTCGTGATACGAGAAAAGTATGTGAACAAAATGTTGGCTGCAAGATATCTCTGCTCTTTTCAAATAATGCTCACCTGCTTGTTGCCTTTATACCTCTCCAAGACATTTAGGTCATCAGCAGTTAATCTTTGCATAAAAAGATTGTGTTGTGACCTAAAAAGAAAGTGATGCGGAGTGCAGGTAGGATTTCAAGTAATAGTTGCCTAGTAGTTTCAGTGCGTTCTGCTGTCAGCCTGTAACATAGGGCCTTTATGCAGCAAAGGAAGACATCTGTAAACTCTTGCATTAGCCAGTTCTATGTCTTTGGGTATAAAAGACACTTTGGGAAGGTTTGGGTCAGGCTTTCTGAAAATAGTTACTCGCTTCTCACTTGAGTTCAAATAAGAGAAGCCACTGGTGTTTAATCACAAAATTAAACTTGCTTTTAGAGGCAGAACCTCTGAAAGAAATTCTTCTACTCTACTGTGCCTGTAGAGGACTCAGCAACAGAATGTGGTGTGCATGTCCTGGCTGTAACTAAATGAAATGCAACTAGACAGGTATAATTTCCTTCCTATTCCAGTAGGCGTTAGTTCTTCCATCACATCTTGGACTTTCCTGTGATTTTTGGAGTAGTACATGTGTTTAGTTGTTAGCGTAGTTCAGGGAAACTGCAAGTTTTGTGATCGTTCCAAAATCATTCGTAGTGCATGGCATTACTATGTGTAATTTGCTTTTCAAATTGTTTAAAGGTAATAATAATTCACATGGCAGATAAGATGTATTAATGTTCAGGCCTAAAAGGAAATTATCAGAATTGCCCCATTGAAGGGGGAGACAGGAGGCCACTGTCTGCGAATGTGCTTTCTATATGCAATAGGGCAAATCTGCAAATGGATGGCATTATGGCTTTGTGTAACCTAGGTAAGCAAGGTGTTTGCTTCTTTCGGAAGCCGTTCAGTCTGAAGCAGGGCTGCTAGAATAGGGTAAACTCTGGCTCACAACCTTTACATTTATGCAGTGCTCTGTCACTGGGCAGGCAGTGATTGATAGCCTTTGTAGGAAAAAGATTCTCTGTCACTGGAGGTCCTGTGTAGCACACTCTAAGCGTGATACCAAGTATTAAACATTGCTTTGGAAGAGGCCTGCTTTAACTCACTGGCTGTACTCTTTCCTTCTGGAACAAAAGCCTACTTAACCTTTCCAACAAGACTTGGTTTTATATATATATATATATATACACACACATACTGAAGGTGACTTTGAAGACTCAGGTGAAAGCCCTGTTATCTTAATATGTCTTTGCTGGCAACAGTGAAAGTCCTTGGTTTCAGCTTTTTGTTTTCTGTTGAATTGGTCTCTATTTGGTTTTCAGTTTGTTTCCTAGCCCTTTTGGTCTTGGTGTTTTGCAGCCAGGTGCTCCAGAGCTGTTGCAAGCTAGCAGCGTCCCTGGTGGTGTGGTGTTGTGACCAAGCACCACGGACAGAGCCGCTTCCTCACTCTTGGAGAAGATTCTGCATTAGAGCAGGGAGTTACCAGACAGAGGAAAGGCCACACTGGGGAGCTTTTTGAAGAGGTAGTTAAGGAATTCTGACCCTACTGTAATCTCTTCATGCCTACAGTGTCCAGTGGTTATAGTGAAGAGTCTGGACTTCTCAAGACGTTTTCTGAAATTCAACAGCTAGCAATCTCAACCTGGTTTCTGTATGTGCAGTAAACTTACTGATGAACAAGGAGATGCTAACTTGTCATAGGACTGTTGCAAACTAATGAATCAAGAAAATGCACTGCTGCTGAGTCTCTGATCAAACATTTCTGAAGTGCATTTTGAACTGCTTTCCTCTGAAGTTGGAATACCAAGTTACTACTGCTTTATTTAGATTCCTGACTACGTTTCAGGTAATTTGATTAGAAACTATTCCCCTCTGTTCCTTTTTCAATGTAAGAAAAGATGCATTTCTGACCCTTTATTATTCCTCTGGTTCAGGATGTTAATTAAAAATATTCAGTCTGCTTTCTGGAAACTACACTCAATGCTAAGAAAAGACTGAGTATGCTTTAGTTTTATAGAATTTCAAACTGTGGTCTTTCTTATCTGTCACTAGGATGCCCCATGGATGAGGTCATCACATCAGCTTGTTCATTTTAATTGTTGTCTTTCTGTTATGCGAGCTGGGTATGAATGCAGTCAGTACCTGTTCCTTGCATCTAAAACTGACCAGTACTGGAAATCTCCAAAGCAGGGGAGTAGAATGACCCATTGGTATTAGTTTTTAAGTCTTGTGGTTGATGAGAAGGATAGGAGTCAAGTTTAGGAATCAGGGTTATTTCAGTTTGATACAGTTGTTACTTCATATTTCCACCTTCCAGCAGAGAGGATATTTTTGGGGGATGTTCATATGAACTCCTCTTTACAAAAGAAAGGCTAATGATGACATAGCATCAGTGTTCCCTGCTAATGTCATAATCTTTGTAGATGATATCACCTGCTCATTGTTCCTATGGTTATGGAAATCAATTAATATATACTTCAAACTGGAAACTATGGACAGGATTGCATTTTTCCTGCTTTTCATACGCTGCAGTGGTAATAGGATGGAACAGAGCCTCCTATGCAATCATGAGAAATGCAGTTATTGAAATAGACTTTTCTGCATATGAGGTATGTGTGTACAAATAGCAAGATCCACATTAGATCTAGAAGAATTCTGAAGAATAGAAGATTATTTTGGTCCACACACCATAAATGTTACACATTTTTATCTTACTTTGCTCCAAAATGATTTTAGGAGAAATAAACATCTCTTCTGTTGGATCTTTAAAGAAAAAAGAGGAAAACTAAACATTGTTTTCATGCTGTGGTGCATGTAGAAAGACATTTTTTCTTGTTTTATATGCCAGCATTCAAAAACAAATCTATAAAGGAACCTTTTCTTGCCACAGAGGGTCTCAATTAGGCAAGGGTACATTAAAGAGGCCCTGTATTTTTAATACTGTCAGTCTGACTTTACCTTCTGAAGCAGAGGAAAAGCCATGTGAAAGAAAGTGGTAACAGCTTCATGTAAGGCAGGAACTTGATGAAGTACAGAGCTTTTCTCGAGGGAACTCAAGTATATAGAGGCTAGGAACTGATTGAAGCATGAAGTTTTACATACATGTAAAACCCTTGCCTGGAATTACAGCCTTTTTCATGATGATTTGATCTAAGTTCCACTATAGAAAAGAAAGTAGAAAATGTGTATTATTTTTCATGTAAAAGCAAAAGAGCTTCTCTCTCCATTGCCAGTGAGAAGAGGCAAGATAAATTATTGGTGTCAATTGATTTGTAAGTTGTAATGCTATATAATACCTGTTTTGTAACAAGTTTTTGGTTGCATTGTTCATGTGCATGAAGCTCTAGTTGGAGAATTTGGAGAGATTTCTTACAGCTTGTTAAGTATATATTTTACTTCTGTAAAAATCTTTTTGGCTTAAAACTGAGATAAAAAAAGAGTATGTAGTCAATGCGGGAGAACTGTCCTCCTGTATGATGGGGATTTTTTCATAGGCTTTAATGCAAGCCTCCAGTAGTGTATTCTAATTACAATACTATAAACAAGTTCCAGTCTTTTCTTTGGCAGACTTGAGCAGTTTGCAGATAGTGCTTTGTGTGTGAGAGGGAAAAAGCCAAATACTTGAACTTTTTGTATTAGTAGGGATAGAATTATGGCCTTATAGCAAGTATAGAATAGTGTAGGAAATCAACTGTGGATTTAGTGGAGCATATTCTCTTACACTCTTTTGAATTTCATAGGTTGATAATACTGTTGTAGACTGGTTATAATATTATCTTACAAGAAGGTTAAGTGATTTGTTTATATTCTGTGCAGATTGCGATGCAATTGGACCGGTGTCCCAAGTCAAAGTCCCTATTGGGTTCTGTCCAGTTTATACCTGGTTGAATTATGATGTTTGCTGCTACAAGGTTGTGCATGCCTGACGTTTTTGTTCAAATGGATTAGTTCTATCTAAAATTGCCTTATTTGCACTGGCATAATTTCCATCTAGCTAAAACACCTCACAAAACCAAGGTAAAGCACCATATGCACTTATGTATAAAGTTCCTTCGTCAGTTAGGCCAAAATAGAGCACTCCCCCTTTCAGTCCTTAAAACCTGTTTTTCCCATTTGTTCATCAGTTTGCTACACTGACTCAGCTTTTTTTGGTAGTAGTTTTCAGTGGTGTTTTAATACTGATTAAATAGCTATTTGAGATTTAATGTGCTGTATATACTTCTGTGGTATTAGTTTATTGCATTATGGAATCCATATTTCCCTTATTGATTATCTCTATGGTTTTCTACCACACTACAAGACTTCCTGGATAATTAGGTTTTTCAGGTTTTGTAGCAGCTGTATAATACCCAAAGTGGTAGAATACAGCCATGAAAGAGTGCTGGTTTTCTGTGATAATTTCTTACCTTCTGTATAACCTTGAAGAATTTCTTCAGGGAAGACTTGAATAATGACAAGCAATGTACTAAAAGACTAGTCCTTATACCATCTATAATTAGTAAAGATAAAGAATCTCTTCTTTGTAAGAAGATTTTGCATGAAGGGTGAAGAAAGTACATGTATGTGTATAAAAAGGTTTGTGAGACTACAGGCTACCATTTCTCCTCTTTGCACATTTTGTCAGCAGCATGGTAGTGCTGCTGACCTGCAAAAATCGTAGGTAGAGCTGTGGAATTGTCCTCCTTAATTTTGCTTCTACCAAATTTTGCAGCTTATTTCCAAACCCCTCACCCCTGTGCTTCTGGCTTTTGTGAAAACGTTTTACGTAGCCTTTAACCCTTAGTGCTAAGTATAGCATCTCTTTGTTTCTTTTTAAACCATGAGGGGTTTTTTTAGTGGCTGGATAGAGCAGAGATGCTGATCTGTCTCTGTGGTAGCATTACCAAATTTCGGTGTTTCTCAGAGGTCTATCAAATGTCTGTGTTCTTTATCTCCTAGGAATTGGTCCAAATATGTATATACTTAGGTACAAGAGATCATATATATTTAAAACAGTAGCCCCCCCACACCCTCTTCACTCTCTGAAATACAAGTTGTAATCAAACTTATGTGCTATCAGGCTGAGGGAAGAAAAGCATGTTTTTCTTTTACATGCCCAAAATGTAGTGAAAATCCCTGTGGACAGTCGTGTTTACAAGGGTAACTGTCTGCATTCAATTGTGGGTTATAAAAGTGCTTGCTTGAATAAATACACTGAGCTATCAGACAGAACAACCAATAGTTCGTTGGACTAATTGACCTTGTCAGTAGAATAGAAACACTTGCAAATAAAATTCCCATTGCCAGCAAAGTTGCAACTGAAAACCCCTGAGGAAACTGTGTATATCCTCTAACTATCTTGGAATTCAATGATTCAAGCAGCAGACATGTGCGGGGGGGTGTGTGTGGGGGGGTGTGTAGGAGGGAGGAATCATTAGCTAAGAAAGTTTTGTATACTGGCATTTTTCAGCAATCTTATTGTAGCATGAGGTTATGAGTGTTCCTAAAAATCATCAAGTAGTTAACTTTCCATATTCAGAGTTATATCTTCTAACAGTTGTTACTACTCTTCCATATCTCAAGTTCTCTTGTATTGTCTATTTTGCTGGGCTGCTTTTATTATAATGTGCCATTTTCAGCAAAGGCAAAGATGTTTGGCTAGTAAATACAGCATGTTGTGGTGAGGGTGGGGTATGTTTGTCATTCTGCAGCAATGGTTGACTTACGTGAATGCCAGTGTCTATAACCACACATACTGTGGCAGTTTATCTTTTTGAGTATATTCAAATTGTGTAACAATGGAAAAGAATCACAGTAAATCACAGAATATCTGGTCTTCCAATCAAAAGCACGATGGAACCATTTTTTACTTTACCAGTGATGAGTCATGTATCTTCTCATTAAAAAAAAGGAAAATATTTCACTCCAGAAATAAGTCTTCACAGATGAATTAGTCATGTGTCAGGCATTTTCTTTTAAAAAGTTGGATAATATCACACAGGTGGAAGTAGTATTAAAGAAAAAAAAGCAACAGTGAAAGACATAACAGGCTTCACTGTGTACTGTAAAAACATGATTTTACTTTGGTTAGAAAACAAAACAGGAAAAATGACATTTGTGGAAAAAAGTCTGAAAAACAGTCCAGTTAGCTGCTAAATAAACTTCAGAGATGAAAGTTTAAAAAAGCACCAAGGTTTTTAAAAGGGGGGGGGGGGGAATAGTGTGTTTCACCTTAAGTAAGGGACAATGTGTAATAAGGGATTTTGTGGTTTTACAGCTCGGTGCATGTGTTTGAAAGCTGTTCTCTCAGCAACGTGGGTGGCAGGTTATGCTACCATATAATGTATTGTAGTTGGCTCTCCACACTTGTCAGGGTTAGCGTTCAACCATTCGGAAAATTTTCCCATTGTTCTATCATGTGAACCAAGACTAGTGTTGAATTCCCAATAACCTTCTGCAGGAAAAAGAGGTTTAATTAGAAAGTTTGAGATTTGATTACTTCTGTTATTGTCTTAATGTACTTCTCTCTAATTTGGGTGCTTATCTGTAAATGTAATCAGATTTTGCTCAGAAAGATGAAAACCAAACTTAAATACTGTACTGCAGTTGCTTCAACACTTTTAAAAGAAAACTTGTATACTCAATTCTGTCTTTCTTCAGCATTAACACTCTATTTCCATCTTAAACATGTTTGCTTTAGATGGATCATAGCTTTTGGCAGCTACTGCATTTTTAGCAAATAATACTGTTTCTAGTAAGAGTTGCAAAAAAAAAAAAAAAAACTTTGTGTGAGGTCCTTGTAAACTGAACCTTGGGAACGTTATGTTATTTCTGTATTTTCCCTTCCTTTGTGCTTCTTCTCTATTTGTGTCATGATTATAAATTACATCTTTGAACTAGAGAATTAAAACCATTTTATGTTGTGATTCCCATAATTTAAAAAGGAGAATGCTTGGTTTATGTGTATTTATTTCTTTCTACCTGTTATTTCAGAGGCTGGCACACAGAGAAATAAGCAATTATGGTATTGAAATTCCATTGTGCCAGCACCTCCAGGGCATAATCCAAAAAAAACAGAAAAATCGCCTGCTGGGCTGTATGCAGTATGCTTGTGTGAACATCAGTGTCTGCTGTTCACACATCATTTTTTACTGAAAGTTCCTGTTGGAATAAAGGTTCTGTGTTTGGAGAGTGCACCAAGATATTTGTTGGTCATTGGTTTTTAAAGTTTGCAGGGATTTCTAATTACAGTTTACCACTGCAGGCTCACTAGATAATTCTTGCAGATAATCATTAATGCTTCAGAAGTAAGAAAAGCAAGCAGTGATTTGGTTTTGGCAACATAAAAACCATATCAAGAAAGAACTCAATGCTCTTCCCTTGTTTAAGCATTCTGCTTGAAGACTGAACATGGGAGTGAGGAATAAGATGGGTGGGTAGAGGGGAAGGTGATAGCATGACAGAAGAGACTCATACTTAGTTTCCCTACTTCAGTATTTTAACCCTGTCTCTTTCTTGCCCCTCTCCCTGTTCCCCCTCCTGTGTTTTCTAGTTGACATTTTAAAACCATACAAGTGCATCCAGCATTACACAGCTTGTACTGGGTTTCAGTGTGCAGGCTCATCTAGAATGTCTTTGTGGTGCTCAATCAGATTACCCCCCTCTGTTGATCAGAATTAATTTTAACTGTAGCTTACAAAGCATGTAATACTATTCACTTGCAAACTGCAGCGTGTAACAACATCTATTTTCTCATTTGTTTTTAATCTCTCTGCACTTGGGCATATTGTTGGAGACCCTGGTAGGTGAACTGTTTAACGCAGGGACACGTGCTTACGTGATTTCTAGTCTTTTTCTAGATTCATAAAGGTGAAGAGAAAAGGAAATGATTTTAAACCAGATTGTAAGGTTCAAGCTAGGTAAAGTATGATAGTTTACCTTGATACTCAAGATAATTATCTATTTATCTGATGCATAAACACTGCTAAAGTCCTTCTACTAGTATAACTGCCAGTGGCAAATGATGTCAGTGTATGCTTGCCAGTACAGAAATTATACTTTTGGTTATCTATCTAAAAAATACTACAGACTGACTTCACTTGCGGGGTTTTTTTGTTCCTTTCTCTCTCTCTTTTTTTTTTTTTTTTTTTGTTTTGTTTTGTTTTGTTTTGTTTTGTTCCTGCCCTCCTCAGCTGTGGTTAAGGTCATGTCATATGCCCACATAACTATATACATGTGTGTCTTTTTCCTTCAGTGAAGTAATTGCAAAAGTAGATGTCTTTGTACTGTTATCAGTATGGTAACAGGCTAGTTCTTAAGTATAGGTTATCTTAAATTTCTTTTCCAGATTAAAACTTAGTGCTTCTCCACCCAGGAGTGGCCTTCTATGTTAAACAGCAAATTACTTATGAGTTTATTTTACTGTTTTTATAAAATCTTGTGAAAATGTGTTGCAATCCATTGTGGAAATTAGGTTAACAGGTTGTTGGGGCACAATGTTAGATTTTTTTTTTATCATTGAAAGGGGAATGTCTGCACTCTGGATTTCCATACAGTGTTAATTACTGTAACAACACAGAATCATAGAACAGTTAGGGTTAGAAAGTACCTTAAGATCATCTAGTTCCAAACCCCTGCCATGGGCAGGAACACCACACACCAAACCATGTCACCCAAGACTCCGTCCAACCTGTCCTTGAACACCACCAGGGATAGAGCATTCACAACTTCCTTGGGCAACCCATTCCAGTGCCTCACCACCCTCACTGTAAACAACTTCTTCCTTTTATCTAACCTAAACTTCCCTTGTTTGAGTTTAAACCCATTACCCCTTGTCCTACCACTAACATCATACATATCCTTTAGTTTTCCTTGCTTGTAAAGATTGATGGGAAGCTTCTGGAAACAATTTTGATTGCGTGCGTCCTCAAGAGGAAATTGCTGTGTGGATTGTTAGGGTTTTCTCTTGGATATTTTGAGGCTTCTGGTCACACAAGGTTCCAAGGCTTGAGCTAAGGAAAGCTGAAAATCTTTGCTTTCTCCATTTGCTGTATCATTTATTGGTCTTGGGGGAAGGAGAGTGATAGGAGGAATCCAGACACCCAATTCTACCAGTTATTCAGCAGGGCAAGAAGGTAGGTATCATTGAAGAAACTGTCTGGAGCAAGGGTCTCTTCTTTAATCTCTAGGGAGGAGGTCTTGGAGAAGTGCTTTCTGCTATCAGCAGACCTGTATTTGAAAGGGAAATGATTTTCTGAAGGTCCCTGCATACTGCATTGAAATTGTTAGAGGGCTGTTGACCTACCTCCTTTTTCTCCCCCATTCTATAACCATATGCTTTCCCATCCTTGAAGTTCTCCAGACCTGAGAAATCTGAAGTTAGCTGTCTGGTTTTGGATCACATATGTAAAAACATCATGGGAGTCCAATGCTGAATGCCAGTTTCTTTGTTGAAGGATTTAAAACTGAGTTCCTTTGTGTTAAAAATGATAGTAAGACATTGCTCACTTATTCCTGCTTTTCTCTTTCTGGAGAGGTTGCTAGCCAGTTGGAAATATCTTGCAGTGGCATTTGAGGTATTTTTTTCCACAAACTGTGGATCAGGATTGGGAGGATAAAGTCAGTGAATTATAAATAATCAGCTTTGATTTACCTAATTGTCTTCACAGACTTAATTGTGGAAAGTAATCCTTAGAGGGAGTACTAGATGATCTCAAACAGTGAGAAGTGCTAAATATGTACAGAAAGGTCAAAGCAAAGATTGATTTTGATCCCTCTGGGTGCTACTACTAACACAGTATTAAAATCCTTTAAGGAGGAAGTCCAATAGTTGACATCTAATTTGGGTTAAGCATAAGAAACAAAGGTATAAATGGAATGGGGATTTTGTAGGATATCTAAGAACTAAGAATCTCTTGTGCTGTCATCTCAACTGGCACACCACACCTTATTTTTTTTGTTTCATTTAACTTGTAGGTGACAGGAGCTGGAAACATGATGTAACTATCTTAACCACTCTTCTTTAGCAGTTAGCAGTGGGATGTAGGGAGGAGGTGGCCTCCATGTAGTAGAAATTAAGAGCCAGTTGGTTCACCACTTCTTATTTTCTGGCCTATGTGTGGGTTCCATGTTGTTAAATATCTTTATTTGCATCAATACAGATTCAATCAGATTTAGCTTTTTGTAGTAAGTATGCCTTGTGGCAAAGTTATCCACTGCTTCTATGCTACTGAATAAGATTTAAAAAAACCAAAACCAACACCCCCAAACAAATGCATCGAATGGGCTGGATGTGCCATGCTTTGTGTCAGGCCAGCACCAAAGCAATGAAAAACTTCTTAAATTGTGAATTTAGTAGTTAGCATGCATAACCAGTGGTAATGAGATATTCTGTATCTCCAAACTTGTCCAGACTTTTTCTTCAAGTAAAAGTAGATGACCAAACGTATTTCATGTAGGTCTATGAAGGGGTATACCTTTTTATTTCTGAAGCTTAAAAATTTTAGTGGAAAATTGAGATTATTCACAAAGTCATTAAGAAAGTAAAAGTAGTTATGGGAAGGAATGCTGTTCACATGACAAGTTAAAGCAATCCTTGACTTTCAGATGTAAATGCTACCTGGCAAATGATAAATACCTGGAACAAATAAAGACTTCCTGAGCAAGAGATTCAGTCACTTCAGAGCTAGAGCTAATCATCATGACAGTCCTTTCTAGACTTAGGTCTAGGCTCCCTTGAAATGTTATTTTGGTTGGGGTTAGCTGTCTGCTAGGAGCTTTGAGAACACTGGTAGGCAGTGTGTACATTGTAGTCTTTGCTAAGTTGGCATTTTTCTGGGGGTAAGGGTAGGAATCAAATGTGGGTTTATCCTGTTCCTTATCTCAAGTAAAACATGTAAATGTGTCTGTAGATCTGACGTGTAATTTATTTCTGAGGACTGTTCTTTTTTTTCTGTTGTAAGATAAGCAAGATCATGCATTTGAATCGGAAATGCCTTTCCCAGGATGTTCCTTTGGTTTTTTTTGGGTTTTTTTTTGTTTTTTTTTTTTCTCCAGGAACACACATGAGGGCGGAATGAGAGTAATGTAGCACATATGTTTGGTTTGAGAGCCTATGCTCTCTAGCCTTCTACATCCAATTCTTAAACTAGGTTTATCTCATAGTCCTATTTTGTTTCAGAATGAATTCTAGAGTGTTTTGTCTCAAGTTAAAGGAATGTTAAGAAATACATAGTTTTTATTGAGATTTTTCTCATGAATGCTGTTCTTAGTCTTTGAGTCATCCATGAGAGTCTAGCCCCTAGTACTTACTATGCTCCTTTTATATTTGTATCTTTCCCCCCCTGTATATCTAGCAAGTTAAATTCAACTCTGTTTGTGGAGGTGGGTTTGTTTTGGTTTTTGTTTGGTTTTTTTTTTTGTAGGTTGGGTTTTTTTGGTTTTTTGGTGGATTTTTTTGTTTGTTTGTTTTTAATAATTTGGATGATTTCTACTAGCCAATGCAGAAAATCCTAATCTATTACTTCTTAGAAAGATGATGTGACTGAGGGTAATTAGTAAGGCTAAATAAAATCATATTTTGGTTTTTCATTGTTGTGAAGAGTTCAAGTTCCGTATCAGGAGAAATGGTTTAGTAAACTTTCAAGTAGGCTTCCCTCTGGTTGAACAGGTCTCTGTTGTGATTATGATGGTCACCATGTTCAATGGAGAGGTTTTCATAAATCATCTTTGGGTAAATCCAGCACTGCTGGGTTAAGCACTTCTATTGTGGAATTTTTAGGCTTTCTTCTTATTTTTTTTATACTGTCTGTCATAAGGAGATAAAGATTTATTCTCGCAAAAAAAAAAAAAATAAGTTAAGCAGAAGAGCATATGTACCCACAGGACTTTAAGATACACAGTAAGTCACATATGTGTTACTGACTTCACATCTCTAAGCAGCAAGATGCTATCCAACAGTAGCTCTAGGTTTAGGACTTAGTAGTTGTACTTGGTAAGCAAGTTTTCAGTTATGTCATTCTTCTCCTCCCTACTGCCCCCTCATTCTTCAGGAGCATGCATGATGTAGTTTTATTTTTATTCTCATACAGTTTATGCTGAAGAGCTGATGTTCTTACATCTGTCGAATGCACCATTAGGACTATTCTAGACTGCTGTTTACAGTAGATGTACTGTTGCAGTAAGGTAGTCATTAGCCCAGCAATGCATAGCTCCATCTGAACATCTTTTGGAACTATACCTTTTTTGAGTGACTGGCAGTTCCTAGAAGGAAGTCAAGAAATAGAAGAGAGAAGCAGAGTCCAGAGTTTGACCTCCACATGAAACAATATAAATGGACTGTATGGATGCACTGCACAAATCTATTGTTAAGTGGAAGTTAAATGACTGAAAACACTAATGGGAAGTAATTAATTTTACAAAGGTGCAGAAGTTTGCAAAATGGATGAAAACTGTACTTGTGTTTTTCTGGACACGCTTGCATATGGATTTGTAAGAAAGCACAAGTAAAAGGTAAAACTCTACTGCACTTCTTCTAGCATGTTAAAGAAAAAGAAATTGTGTGTAGATGTAAAATTAAATGCTTCCATTAGGCAACAGTCCTGATTCCAGCTTTGCAAATTTATGGAAGTGTATTCTGGCTCGTATAAAACTACCCAGCTGAACCTCTGACAGGTATACTCATATTTCTTCTCTTAAAGTTCATTTGTATGAAAATATATCTCCAGTGAGACATGTTTATGAATTTGGGATCTTTCTCAGATGAGACATTGTATTGCATTTTAAATTTACACAAATAGTTTTCACAATAGTCTCTTGAATTTGTTTCCACTGAGTAAATATTCCTTGAGTTCAGCATTACGTCTGCCCTGGATCACGTGAAATGTTACTCTGCATTTGCTTATTGAAATCTGGCATGTTTGAGTAATGTTACAGTTTATCAGGTTTTGTTCTACTTGCCTTTACTAAGTATCTGCATGCACAGAGTCCTTATCCAGATGCAGAACTGTTTTACTTGTTTGTATACTATACTTCTGCAGGATTTGGGGATTATTTACATAGGTTTAGGGTCTTTAAATTCCTTGATTTTTAGAAGAGGCAACCCTCTTTCATTCTCTGCTTCCTCAGAAACAAGTCATTCCTGTGGAACCAGGAGCAAAGCTTTCACTTAACCCCAGTATTTGTCCTACAAAGCAACAAGTTATCCTCTTGCTGGTAAAAGTAGGATTTTTTTAATTTTGTAGCATTCTGGTATAATTTATTGCAGTCTTTTTCTAACAATTCAAGTCACTCAGGAACTACATTTTTGTGTAACAGATAAAATATTAGTCATGCAGTTTTGTGGGCCCATTTTCTGGTAGAACATCAACAATGTGTTTCTCTTCAGTGTCAAGTAAGAGCCCTTTTCAGTGAAGGGAATGTTTTTCTGCTGGTTTAGATGTGCTTATTTCCCTTCACTTTTAAAGGGTAGTTAAGAGCTAGCAGCTGGCTGCTGCTAGTACTCCTGACTTTTTAAAAATCACATTGTATTCCCTTTCTAATATATTTACTAACTTTCCATACTGATTTTCTGAAGCATTCTCTAGGATGCAAAGTGCAAAGCATGAAGTGTGATCTCTAGGCTGTTGCTGCAAGTTTATCAAGATGATTTGATATAGGATTAACTCAGAATGGCTAGTTTTCAGACACTTAAATCTTTAATATTCGTCACATGATCTGATTTTTTTTTCCCCCCAAATACTTTTTTTTGTATAATTTAACTGTAGCTATGTCTAGACATATTTCCTGGATATGGCTAAACAATTTTGAAGGTAAATTATGAGCTGATTTTTTTTTTTTTTGTGCTTTCACACAAACACAGTATCTTTCCATTATATATGTTAGAACAAATGGGAACTGCAGACATTGGAAGTACATTTTTCATCCATTTTGCAAACTTCTGCACCTTCGTAAGATTAGTCATTTCCCAGTAGTGTTTTCAGTCATTTAACTTCCACTTACAATAAATTTGTGCAGTGCATCCATACAGTCCATTTATATTGTTTCTGCTTGCACCCAGCAATTCTGGCTTGGAAAAAATGATAGGACCTCTTCCTGTATGTTCTTCTGTCTCCTGGTTTCTGATGTCTTAATTCTATCTGTCTTAAGGTCATCTTGTATAAAGGCATTGCTTAACAAGTAACTATTGTAGGATTTTCTTTGAAAGCACTTGTTTCTTTGCTTAGAGGAAATTCTGCTTACTCTCTACTTTGTTGGAGGATTCTGTGGTGTTCTGTTACCTTTCATAAAAGGCAACTACCAGTATTAACACCTTGTCTTGTTCTTTGGACAACAGTTCCATTTGTCATTAAATTCACCTCAACTGTGGAAGTTCTTTAATATATTGTCAGACTTCATTGGTGTAGCATATTCTGATGCTCTTGCTCAATCCATTTTCTGTTCTCTCTATAGCTGTTTGCCTTTCTACTTTCTGCTACTGTACTTTTTGGTTTCCCTTGCCTCTCTGCGATAGATGGTTGAAATGCTGTTGTCTTCCCTGAGAGCAGCCTGGCTCACCTGGAAATTGTAGGAGATGATGTCCTTACTTTGGATGGATGCTGCTTTGAAGAGGGACTAAGTTTTTTAGACCTTAGTACAGGAACTGGAAAATTTGGACCTTTTCAGTGCTTTTGGGGAGTGGGGAAGGAGGAAGGAACTCAAACTGATGACTAAGAGAAGGATTTAAATAAAAGGGCTAGTAACGTGTGTTGTCTTATGTAATTTTTAAGAACTTTGTGCCCGGTTTCCTTCATTATGAAAACCCCAGTCTGCATACTTAACCAGATGGGGTTTTGATAGCTCTGTTGATGTTTTGTATTCTGTTGCGACTAGAAAGGTTGAATGCAGATAGTGCCATTTGTTGGAATGAACTCAGGAAATCGTAGGGGCTTTTGTTTTGTTGTGTTTACCGCTTTTTTTGTAAAGCAGTTTCCCTGTTTTGTGGTTTGTTTTTTGTTTGTTTTTTGGGGGGTGTTGTTTGTTTGTGGTTTTTTGTTGGTTGGTTGGTTGGTTTTTTCCTGTCTTCTGATCAAGTAAAAGTTACTGGAAGGGTTTTCAAAGAACTCGTTTTATGAATCACATTTGCCACGTTTACGCTTCATTATTTGCTCCATTTTTACAACTGTTGAGCCTTTAAACATATGATTGTTTGAGAAACTTGTGGTTCTATTCTTTATCATCACACGGCATATAAAAATTGACTTGTATCAGCTGGTTATCATCTGCGAGACTCCTACTTAATAGTATACTTACCTTGTGTATACGGGGCCTCCTCCTTAATTACTTGTCTCTATGAAAAAGCATTGCAGTGAGGTAAGCTTTTATGATTTGAATGCTTCCCAAAAGGTACAAAATGTTTCATCTCACTACATTAGATTTGCACTTGTTTCTAAATGTGCAGTGTTGGCCCTATGTTTTCTAGTAATTTTTTTTAATGTACTGCTTCCTTTCTCCCATCTGTATCTATAATACTTACAGCTACTGATAATTTTAGTTGGATAGTACCCTAGTTAAAAAAAAAATAAATAAAAATTTAAATAAATAAAAACCCCTCTCATCCCTCTTCCAGAATGCTGGAATTCGGGGAAGTTTAAAGACTTGCAGCAAACCGTAGCCTTTCTGCCATTCATTTTTAGGACCAGACTGTCCAGATGCAGTCTGTTCCAGTATGTCTGCAACTTAGACTTTAAACAACTTAGGTACCAGACATAGGCAAACTGAAGCAGAAAGTTTGTTTTGGGCTGCATTACCTATTTTTGACACTGTCAGCCAGGCCACCACTCTAGAGCATAAGCTCAAGAATTATTTTTCATTGCTTTTTCAGCTTCAGCATATATTATCTGCCAAGCTCAAGGGAAGTAACTGAGATTCACATTGGAGCCAAGTCCCTGTAGGTCTGAAGGATTTCCCCCGATACCAAGAGTCTTCTGAGAGTTTAATAGCAGTGCACCTGCAAAGGTATGGTATTCCTGTCTATTGTGACAGCTGGTTAATGAGACATAGGTCCCAGCAGGAGAATGTTAATGAGCTTAGGAAATGTTTGCCTTCCCTTTCTGCACTCTTGACTGATCCTTAAATGAATTATAAAAATCATTTTTCATTAAATCAGAGATCCAAAATTTCATAGCTGTTATGACTGATTGCAGGTGGAGACAGTATTTCTTCTGGAGTGACAGGTTCCTGTTAAGATGGAGTCTGTTTTAGTAGAAACCAAACTAAATTTAGATGACTTCCTGCTGTGGATTGAAGGTTTGCTTTGGAGTTTTAGGCCTTATTTTCATACATGCACATGTGAAACTCTATGCTAGACTGTGTTGTCACTTTGTATTTGCTGATTTGATCACTCTGCTTTTCAAAGGGACAGGGAGAAGGCTTTTGTATTTTTCTTGAGTTCCAGCAGATAGGGTGGCTGCCACTCAAAACCTTCACAGTCCTTATCTAATGAGATTTAATTTATGGATGTTTCAAGCATAAACTCTTACGTAAAAGTTCAAGTGGCCTCGCGCAAAAAAAGAATAGGATCTTAAAGATGTGGGACTCGGAGCAAACTGTCCAAGCTTACTTGACATTTCTTGCCTTCTCTGAACATTATATACGTCTTGAGACTTTTGGGTTTTTTTTCATTTATGTTTTACTGCCTGGGCATTGTCCCTCAAAGAACATCTTGAAGTGTGTACAGCACAGCAATGTAGAAAGTGCTCCTTTCTTTCCAGAGAGACTTACCTAGCAGGCAATCTGTGACAAATTCCTGATTGTTTCTGCAGATACATCTTCTAGAATGAAGAGTTGTTTTCAGTCACATTCTAAAGGATGAAGTATTCAAAGATTGTTCTCCCTCCTTTTCTTTTGCTTGCTCTTTCTGCCACCCAGAGTTAAGCAGAAGATATTTTCTGAAATGGCAATTGAGTCAGGCAGTTTTGGCTGACAAATCCACAGTAGCTGACCATTTGGCAGGCTATTTATTTATGTCTCAGGCTGCATGTACCTGATTGTACAAGTGTTACTGGTAAGCCCTGTGAGCAGATGTGATAGTGTGAAGTGTGACGGGCAGGGTGGTGGTTTCTTAAGTACCACGGACAGGGGCCCCACCGTCTGCATCGGAACCATCGGTGTCTTAACCTGTGGGCATTCCACTGAAATGACTTCATCTGTAAGGGGTTTTTTACATGGGCAGTTCAGCAAAGCCTTGACCCTTTTGCAGGCATTGTCCTTATGTTTCTTTGACTTGATACTTTTGAAACAGCACTTTTTCCTTTGAGACTCTTGATGTTTCATAGCATGTGCAATTATAGGCCTTTTTTTTCCCATTTGACAGTAGTCTTATGTGCATATTTATCAGAGACTCCCCTCATGTCTAGGCTTTCTTATTGTCCTCTTATGTTTTCCTCATCTGATTTCGTAAGATTTCAATGAGGGCAATAGTAATGCAAAACCTGACTTTCCCTGTTTAAGATTTCATGGATTAAATTTCAATGCTGTATTCTTCCTAAGTTTATTCCTGTTGTTGTATTGAAATCCTGTCTGAATCAATGAAGTACATCTGGGAAGAGATGGCATTGTTTTATCAGCAGAATCAAATCAAATGGTTTCTTATTTTTTTACATATGGGGAAATTCTAATCAGGACACCTCACTCTAAAGAATATCAAAATACACCAGTCAATGAAACCATTTCATGAGATGGTTGGTGAATCACTTCTGCTAAATGAAATTTAGGTTGCGTCATAGCTCAATTGACATCATCTGCTTATTTCAGAAACATGCCTGTTTCTGTGATCTACAAGGTGGCAGTATGGTATAACCTGCTGACGTTGGCCAACATGTGGTGTTCTGTTTCTGTACAAATGTGAAATTTGGAAAGACAGTGTAAGAATCTCTATATTCGAGTGTAATAGATGCTAATCCTTGGACAACCATGCAAGGAGGATATGGCTTGCTGCTTGCTCACATTGGGAACATATCAATGCATTTTTGCAGAGTAGCTATTTACTTCCAGTAACTGTGATTCTTGGAGGTGTTGTAGTTTTGCTGCTATCATTGAACCTGAATTGTTTTAAGCGACCATAGGAATTCAGATGTTAAATCATAAGGAATTGAGAATGGATCAAGATTGTTTTCTATGTAGGGGACCACTAGGAGTATAGGACGAAAACATGACACTGTTTTGAGGAATTCCAGTTCTTCAAATGTATTTTTATGTCCCTAAGAGGATAGCTAAAGGGGATGTCCAACAACAATTCTGTATTACAGTTCCTGTTGGATAGCTGTGACAAATCCATACTGATGCTTAGGTTGCTAATGACGTCAAGGTGGTCTGGGAGGTGTATGTTTTGAATAGATTTTAGACCAGACTTCAGACCGGTTTGTCAGTACGTTTTTTATTTTGCAGTGTATCAATGATCTGTCTGCAGATCTCCTTCCATCCAGTTGAATGTCTAATGTAGAAACTGCTTGCAAGTTTTCAGTGATACCTGTGTAGAAGCATTACATTTTTAGTTCCAAGCATTAGAGTAGCCTACAGTTTAATGGTTTTATGCTATTTACTAAGTATGGGCTCTTTTTAAAGTAATCTTCTGTGGTTCAAATAATTTTTGCACCTCAGTCTATTGCTCTTTCACAACTTGGCCAACTGTATTTTAAAAGACGAGATCTTCGTAGTGGGATAACATTGTCTTAGCCTCTGATAGGGGAGGAATCAGCGATAACTCCAGTTTAGATGTCTGCCTTTTACCAGGAGTTCACAGTGAAAGATCCTCAAAATGATGAGTTTCTTTTGCTTAACCTAATAAAGCAGAAGTGATGCTTTAGAGAGTATTTTCTAAAGAATATTAATTTTTGCAAGACTTCTTACTACTTCATGCAACAGTTCAGAAATGAGTGAAATGAAGACAAACTGTTGGTGATTCTGGACACACACGCGCACACATGCACTCTGACACAGCTTAATTGTGTACGCTGAATTGGCACATTTGATGCATTTGGTTATTTATATGGGTACAAATGATTCAGAGATGAACTTGGCAAATGTGTTAAAAACTGATCTGCGAAAAATGAAGTACATTCATGAAAATTTTTTGCCTAATACAGTTTGGCATTTTTCTTAGTGTTTCCCTGTTACATTGAGCAGATTGAGCACTTCTGTAGTGTATTTTCAGGGTCTCTGTGGTATAATTGAGTTGTACTTTTTTCCTAGGCTCAGATACATATTCTGTGACAAATACTTATTTTGGTAATCTGTAACAGGAAACTTTACTCTTTCTAGCTTGACTTGTTCAGTTGTCTTTAATCAGATACAACTCTTTCTAACACTTAGGCATTGGCTAATTTTTACTGGTTTAATTTGGAGCAGAACAGGCTGAAGAATGGGGATCATAATACGTTTTGCAAGAATCTTTTTGACTTTTCTCTTTTTTCAACCTTCCCAGTCTTCCCAAAAGTTCTTTCTTTCAGCGCGTTTGAACAAAAAGCTTACATATAATAGGATTTTTTTAGTATTTGCTGGTTTCACTGCCTCGTATAGCTTATTCTGCAACTGAATCCTGTCTGCCTAAATCCATAATTGAATCTTCCTGAGGGATGAACTGTGCTTCTCTACTCTTCAGGAACTGCTATTTGGAAGAATGGAAAACTTCTACCTAATGGACTGAAGTTAGATTTCTTGACCGTTTAAGGAGGTGACTGATTAAGACCACAGAGCCACCTCCTTAGGTGGTCGTTGCTTCGTTAGAGCAAAGAAGTGTGATTTTCACAGTGGGTCCTTTGAGCATGTTCCTGTGTTTCTTTTTAAGCTGCTAATGTGGTGTCCCTCCTTTGACTCACTTGGAACTTGCGAAGTTTCTTTTGGACATGCTTCATTTTTCTGCTGGAACTGGTGCATCACTGCTATTAACTGGTTCTCTTCCTTCCTAAGTGAAGTGATGGCTGAAGCCCAAGCTCTGCTACTTCATGTGTTGACAGTTCCAATACTTGGAATTATGCGGAGGTCTACTGATTCTGAATTCTAGTAGCTGTATGGTACGACACAGCAGTTATGGAAAGAGAATTTTGAAAGTTTAGCCAGCCTTCTTTCTTCTTGCCAGTTGTTGTGAAAGCATATTTGGATAGCTGTAAAAAAGATGGATAAACAGGGAAAAGCCTTTCCCGTATTTGATCACTCAACTCAGAAAGTCTGTGTATTGATAAATACTTCATTCCTGAAAATAGCTTTTATTTCCCCTGGAACTTAATTTTGTAATCTTCTGCTTGGAAGAATGCATTATTTACTGAGAACACCTGCTTTGAAAATCTTCGTCTTTTTATATAACTGTATGGTAAGAGCATATAGAAAAGCAAAGTTATATTTGTAAAGAAAAGTATAGCCACTCCTTTTAATTTCAAAGATGGCAATGTCACTAAAATAAAAATAAGCAGCTTTGTGACAGAAGTAGGACCTCATAGCAGCCTTCCGATATCTGAAGGGGGCCTACAAGGATACTGGGGAGGGACTCTTCATTAGGGACTCTAGTGGTAGGACAAGGGGTAATGGGTTTAAACTTAATCAGGGGAACTTTAGGTTAGATATAAGGAAGAAGTTCTTCACAGGGAGAGTGGTGAGGCAGTGGAATAGGTTGCCCAAGGAAGTTGTGAATGCTCCAACCCTGGAGGTGTTCAAGGCCAGGCTGGACAGAGCCTTGGGCGACATAGTTTAGTGTGTGGTGTCCCTGCTCATGGCAGGGGGGTTGGAACTAGATGATCTTAAGGTCCTTTCCAACCCTAACTATTCTATGATTCTAAATGCCGTTTGGTTTCACAGCCCATTTTAGAGGCAGCCACTGGAAATACGTGTTGCCATTTTGATCTAGTAGTACAGATAATTAAATGTGATGAGGTACCAGGATCTCAGAATCATGTTTTGTCATGCTGAAGCTGTGATGGCAGCAGTAATTCTCAGCTTTCTGTTGGTGCATGTGTGCAGAAGAGGACTTTTTTTCTTCAGGAGAAGAAACCAGGCTACTTTTTCTTCGTATATATGCACAGGAAAACATAGTCCCCTGAATTCTGGGAGCCCTGTGTAGCATACGTTCTCAGATATATTTGTAATGACCCTGAATATGAAACATTGGGTTTTTTCCTTTCTGTATCTTAACAAAAGGTATCTTCATAGGGCAACAAAAATCATGTATTGTTTCAAGGATGGTAGCCTACTGTAAATGTAGCAAAGAACTTGGGTTGGGTTTATAAGCCTAGTACATTAGCAGTTTGAGTTATATGCCACTTTGAAGGCACCACAGAATTTAAACAGAATATCAAAGTATGGAAAATAAGTCAATATTCAGTTTAAGTAGGATTGAGTACAATACAAAAGCTTTCTTTGGATAAATAATTTCCTGTCTTATAAGAAGGTGAGCAATACCAGTGTAGAACAAGCTTCCTCTTAAAAGCTCTGGTCTTGTGGTCAGTCATCTTTCTGAAGTGTAGCCTCAAGTTCCTTTGGCCTTGGTTATTTTTTGTTTGTTTGTTTGTTTTTAATTATTTTTCCTTTATGTGGTTTGCCTCTTCTATGTTAGAACATACGATAGTTGCAATAACAGCCTTGCTAAATGTGTACAGAATTCTGTAGAACCTCTGGACTCTATAAGATAAAGTGAAGAAACAGAGCTGTTAAATTGGCTGGGGAGAAGATTTTTCATTGAAAACGTTATTTCTGGTTTGGCTTTCAAAATAACATGGATTACTGGAGTGGCAGTATATGTCCATAGGTAAAGCTGTAGCACGCAGAGGAGAGGAAAAATAAGAAAGCAATGGAGAGAAGAAAGCAGGAGAAGAGATAGATGAGAGTATGTAACAGCAGCGAAGGACAAGTGAGTGATTTTTTTTCCCCCCCCCCCCCCCCATTTTAATTTCTATTCCTTTATTTTGACTTTTATACTCTTGTTCACCAGTTGTCACCAAATTTATGGTATTAGAAGCAAATTAAAAAAAACAAAAACCCAAACAAACCAAACCCTAGGCTTTTAGTATATTGTATGTAAGATTACTCTAGGGCTGCAGGAACTGTCCTGAGTTACTAATATTGAACTTGCATTGACTCCTTCCTTTGTTCTTTCCCTCCTTGCACCTCACCCCACCCCCCACCCTGCTTTTTGGGGGATTTTTTGGTTTGTTTTTTTTTCCCCTGGTAAAACACATACTTGTAATTTTTTTATTTCACTCAGGTAATTAATAACACAGCTGGCTTTTAAAACTTTCCTGGAAGCCATTTAATTGTGACTGATTCTTAATGACCTATGTAGGAGGAAAAAATACAGGAGGAAAGTTAATCTGGTATTTTTTCATAGTGGACTTATGCTGTGGAGTTGGGGTGAAATGTGTGTGTGTATATGTATATACATATATGTATATACAGTGGCTAGTGCTTTTGAAGAACAGTGTTGACAGCAAAGGCAACTAAAATGGATTTAAAATACAGTATTTACTATAGGTAGCGCTCCTAGTGCCACCTGTATTTAAGGTTGTGTGACCTTTCCATTTTAAGGCTTACCTCTTAGTTACTTTATAACTTTTGCCCAAGTTCAGTTCAGACAGATTTTTCCATGCCAGATGTCTGCTTTGGGTTGAATTTTTTGAAAGTTTCAGCCAAAGCAGTTCTGTTCCAAGAATAAGGCTAGTGACAAGTATGCTATTTTGCTTGAGTGAGAATATTCTGGTGTCCTTCTTTGATGCTCCAGTGCCCCCAAGCTCTGAAGCAAGGATTTGAAATTTGGCAATAGTTCAGTCTTTGTGTTGGGGATGTGCCTTTTGCCTCCCTGTAAAAATCCACCCAAATTTCCAGACCGGTTTACAAGGCTTTGAAAGATTGCCATTTGCATGGGCTTCATAGGAATTTCTTAAAACTTCACAGTAAGCTTCCTTTAGATTCTTTTCACACTGGGAATGCTTCAGGCAGAGTAGAGCTGCGTATTTCATCCCACTTCTGCTAGGAATTGTAATGGCTGGATGTGGGTGCTGACATTGAACTAAGAGTGGGCAGCATTTTGTCTTGTACCACCACCGCCTATTCCCATGTCTTATTCCTTGCCCCTGGTGGAGGACCTGGGCCCTCAGGAAACTGTCTCAGTCATCTGAAAGAGCATGACAGATGTGGAGGAGAAGAATTTAGGAGCGTATGTGTGTCTGGTTTGTACCATTCCTTTGGTTACAGAAAATGTGTATCATACTGGCAAAATATTACTTCCTTTTCTAGTGGATGTTCAGATAATAGTAATTAGGTTTTGTTGCATTTAAACTTCAGTAGTTGAGTGGGTTTTAATCATTTTGCTAAACTATGTAGGCATCAACTGAAAAAAAAAAAAGACTCAAAAAATGTCACAGTACTTTAATGTTACTTAGGGCAAAAATCAAGAGTTCCCTTTCAAACATTTAAGTTTAACTTGGACCTCTTGCATTTAATACATTGTAGTACAGCCTCAACTTCGCAAGTGTCACATGCATTGTCCAAGGGGCAACTATTTGCTTGGAATGGGGAAAGGGTCTATTCTGGGGATGAGTCCAGGATTTGTACAGTAAAAGATGCGTATTCAGCTGTTACAGAAGTTGGAATATGTTGAGTAAGTGAAGCAGAGATTTCAGGAGTGAAAAAAGGGCTTTATGGCTAGGACAGTTGAATGCTTCTTGATGAATTGTGTGCAGTCTGTGCTTAGTCACTGTGTTTTTACATGGTACACTGAAATAACTATTCCATACTGGTTGTTCCATACTAGCTGGTTTGAGAACTTGTCAATTTGCACAAATGCAGGCACTTACAGCTGCAAGTGAACTCAGCAGGAGCTAAACCTCATGTGAAATATTGTATGTTATTAAGGATAGTAAAAATCAGGTTCAAAGTGTATCAAATTTAACATCTGGAACTAGGGAATATTTTGATCTAATTAACCTAATGCCTCAGTCCCCTGTTTTAAAGATGTAGAAATTACTTGCCCCATCTCTGTAGAAAGGCTCATGTAGAAATTGGTTGCCTTTTTAGCAGGGCTGAAAAATTACATGCTATAAATAAAGCATACGACCACCTCCCACTGATCAGGAATGAAGCAAAGCACTGATAAGTATGTAGTCAAAAGTTTATTTATGTAAAAAGATAGAAATATGTTATTACACCAGTAAAATAACCTTTGTAACTCTTAAATTCCCAGTGCTTACCTTTATGACCCTAATTGTTCCCTTAAAATAAAAGATACTATTTTCTCTGCGAAGTTAATAAGCATCAAACATCCTTTTGTACAAATTGTCCAATCTTGCTGATTCCTTGGTAACTCTCTTGGTTCTGGAGCTGGAGTCATTATTTCACTCTGCAATTTTTCCAGTGAAGCATGCAAACATGAACTATATTGAGTCTGGCTGAAACCAGTGATGTCAACTCTTAAGAAAGCAGTGCTTTATTTTAGTGTATTAACTAACCCATTTAGTACTCATCCAAGCATAAAAGTTGCAGTATCAGAGCACTGGAACTTGGAGTTTGTAAACTGTGAGAATAACATTGAAATACAAGTTTAATTAGCAATAACCTTTTAATTCTTTCCTAAATTGTAGCCACCTTTCCTTAGTACTAGTTGAATAAAACATTATTGAGATCCTCATCCACTTTGGCAATGGGAAGCATACTTGCTCAAACTGATGACTACCACCTCACCAGGGTGAATTTTGACTTTGTAAAGCTTCAACAGTACATCATTTCTATCACTTTGTGAGCCCAACTGTTACCTAAAGTTTCCTATGCAAAAAAAAGGTTTTGTAGGTTTTTTGAAAGAGACAGGGTTACAACAAATAAGTGATTGTGTGTTTGTGGAAGTGTCTAGCTCCCAGAGTGAAAAGATTTGCTGCTAACTTTTAGTGAATTTAATGCTTTGGAAATTATTTGTTGGAAAGCTGGCAGCAGTGGAGAGTTTTAGTTTGTGGGTTTCTCTCTTCAGGTGGAGGTTTGAGAGGAGGTTTTTTTTTTTCCTTGAAACTAGTCATCAAACTTTTTTTACTTGTTTCTTGGGTCATTCCTTCAGGGTGTTTGCTGCCTCTGAAACAGTAGATCTCAGGTGGATCTTTTAAAAGCTCCAGCAAAGGCAAAGCATTTGACAGAATGTTTGTCATGCAGTATTTTCTGGAAAAAGATGGGAATTTTAGATGGCTCAGAATCATAGATCTTGGAGGAACTAGGCTGCTAAGAACAGCAGTCTTACTTGCTTAGCAGTGTGAAATCCACTTGCTTGTGGACAACTGTGTTGGGTTTTGTTTTGTTGGTTCCCCCCCACCTCAAGACTTCTGCTTACTTGTGTGCTCTTCCATATGTGTTTTGAGCTGTGCTTTGAAGTTGGGCAACTAGCTTTAACCAAAAGTTTAACCACACTTCTGCATAGCATCTAGCTTGATTTCAGCATGCTGATGTGTCAGTGATGTGGTTTAGAGTTAACAAAATGCAATTCTTTGCTTGCTTTGACATTGGTTTCCATGGGATTAAAATTAAAACAAAAAAAAAATCATATTACACTCTTTGTATAAAAGCCGAGTCAAAATGGACCATAGAACGTGATTAAATGGCTGTGCAGCAATTATTAATTGGTTGGGCATCTGTCTTGACAGATAGATGAGACAAAGTCCATGAGGTATCCTGTGTTTTCTCCTCTGTCACCTTCCTTTTCCTCCTTCCCAAGTCTCCTAATAATCTTAGGATTTTTTGAAAACCCAGACTTTGTGTGAATTCAGTTTCCTAAAAAGTCATTCTAGAATACTGTAGTTCAGAGTGCCCAGATAAAATAAGATGCGTATTTTCTGTCATCTTTGATCAATGTACTTCAGTAGCAAGATCCAAATAGTACTGCTTTGACTTTCTTAAATTTATACTCAAGTCTGTATTTTTTATGTTGATTTTTATTTTAAGGTTAAGGCACAAAATGAAGGGTAGATTCAGAAAGGCAAAAGCAAACTTTTGCAGATTTAAAAAAAGCTGTAGTCAGCTGAATTATTTGTATCCAATTACACCAGCAGTAAATTAGTTGTGAGTAATCTGTAATATTTCAAATTAATTTGAAAAAGTAACTAAAATCTAATTTGCAAGACTCTGTTAAATTGGTTTAATATGTGTTCATATATTAAGTACATTAGATGTTTCTGAATGTTTTGCTTTTCTGTCTTGTTTTTGGCAGCAACTTGAATTAGTGGAACCAAGCGGCTGGATTCATGTTCCTTTAACAGATACTCATAAGAAGCCTATTCGCACGTTTATGATTCAGATTGCTGTTCTAGCTAATCACCAAAATGGAAGAGACACTCATATGAGACAAATCAAAGTGTACACCCCCGTGGAAGAGAGCTCTATTGGTAAATTTCCTCGATGCACAACGATTGATTTCATGATGTATCGCTCCATAAGATAAGATTTCTGAATGAGAAATAATAAAGGCATTTTTTGATGGACAGTATCATTGCTTAAGTATTCAGATACTTAAAGAGCAGGCTTTACTTCAGTGTAATTGTATGTTTATACTTTGTACAATTTTGAAATAAAGATCATCAGTGCTACAGTATATCGTAGTCTGTAGTCTTGCATGGCTTTTGCTTGGAGTCTTTGAGTGCTCTTGTATTACCTGGTTTAAAGACATTACCACTAGTGTTTTCCCATCATTGCTTGTGATAATGTGTTGTACCCTTTTCTGTACAGGGTTTTTTTCTGGTTAATGACTGACTGGATGGAGTTAGCCTTCTTTATAACTGCAAAGTAGATGATGGAATTATAGAATATCTCAAGTTGGAAGGGACCCCTAAGGATCATCAAGTCCAAGTCCCTGCTTCTTGCAGGACTATCTAAAACTAAATCATATGAGTAAGAGCATCGTCCAAATGCTCCTTGAAGTCTCATGAGCTCAGTGCCATGACTACTTCCCTGGGGAGCCTGTTACAGTGACAAATAATACAATAAAGGTGACAGTGACATGAAGAAAACCAAACCATTCCAAAGTACTCAATATAGTATATACATTAATATAGATATACTGAGTATATAGGTCATCTAAATGTGGTAGCTGTTCAAAACAGAGAGAGAGTTAGGAATGCTCCAACATCCTACAATAACATAGGAATGAATGTGAAGGTCTAGTGCACCTTCTAAAGTACTCAGAACTCAAATGTGTAATACAAGGTAAACTTAGACTCATAGTATGGAGTTTCTCTAATGTATTTTAAAGGAAAAAAAAAACCCAAAAAACAAAAGAAAAACAACCCATCAAACAACAAAAAAAACCAAACCCAAACCAAAAAACAACCAAAAAACCCAAACAAACATTGCAAGGAAAATGTATGCTTCATCTGCTATGAGTAGGAATATTTAACACTTCTAATAATGTCTCATAATCTAATTACTAGGGTTATTTTACCTTCTTAAAAAAAACAAGTAAGTTTTAGAAAGAGGCTGTTGATGTACAAGGGTTTCTGTTAAAAAGTTCAGAACTGATCAACTCATTCCTTTTCCTAGCACCATGAAAGTTGATGGTAAAACAGACTAATGTCAGCCAAGGAAAACTTCTAACACTTTTGTTAATTGTGAGCAAGGAGAGGCTAATAATAGTGGAGGCTCATCAAACAGTGATACAGCATCCTCCAGAGCAGAAAGGAGCTGAAACAGAGGAAAATGGGAAGGTTGTTAAAGATTTAGTTGTTCCAAAGAAACTTCGAAGTATTCTTTTCTGTTACCCCTGATAGGTTTCAGCTTGTTCAACTACACTGTCTTGACTACTTATACTGCTATTCTGAAATCACGGATGGTGTTCAAGGAATGTTACGAAGCTGTGTTAAACTGGGTGATGTTAAGCTTTACTGTTAGGAAGGGGAACTGCATTTACAAAATGAATGTAATGCGGTCTTTTAGTAGATGTTAAGATGCACAAAGCTCTTTAAAGGTTAAGGCTGTAGTTAGACGTTATACTTCTATCAATAGCAGATCCTGTGTGAAGCTGCACATTCCAATGTTTGTTTCTACTCTATTGTGAGAAATGACCATCTCCATGGTTGAACCTCTTCAGATGCTTCAGTGGCTGTTCACTGAACTGCATCTGTGAAACAGTGTGATCCTTGATCCTTGGCCTTTTAAAATAAGTATATTCTTAGTGTTGGGTGGAAGTAAATAATCTATGGTAGAAATGTAGGAATGAACAGTGAGTCATGATGATGAGGGTGGGAGCAGATTAAAAGGGAGAGTACAACTAGTAAATCCTTCAACTGCTGCTGACAGTCGTGTATGACCATACCTGAAAGGCAGTATAAAAACGCAAACTCATTTCTACAGTTTGTGTCTTGCTCTTTGATACTTAGTGCTGCTTGAAAACAAGTGCAGTGGCCATTCTGAATCTATGTTGAATCTTTTCTATGTTGTTTCATAACAAATATATATACTTTGCATTGGTATTTAACATCTGTGCAAGTATACTTGTGTTTTAATATTTTTGGTGCTTAGTCAGAGAAGGCTGCTAATTTTTAAGTGATTAGATTGTAGGGGATTGTCTGAAAATAAATCAAGCTACTGCCTTTGTGTATTAATATAGTACTTGGTGTTTGAATCGGGATAAACAAACTGGTCTGCCAAACTATTGCATAGAAGTTACTACACATGCATTGTGTTTAGCTGCTACTTCTTTTTTCTTGCTCATATTTTTCAGACACAGAATTGTGAACTTTCAAATCGAAAGAGTAATTTTATGTGACTTAAGTACCAAAATTACCGAGCATACAAATATTTCCAAAGACAGAGTTCAAGAACAGAAAGTTCTTGTAATGTTAATTTAGTTAAAGCTTATATATTGCTTAGCCACATGCTTCTTTGGAAGGTGTCAACAAGTGCTGTAAATTACAGTTAACTGCTAATGTATACTAGAGAATCCAAAATTACAAACCTAAAGAAAAACCAGAATGAGTAACCTTTGCAGTGAAAATTCACAAAAATAAACAATCTTACTGATGTATAAATAGTGCTAATGGAATACTAGAACCATTTTCATACTGATCATGGATTTTCAGGGTTTTAGTGAAAATGGGAATAACATTTTAGCTGTATGTACTTGTCTTCCATATTCACTTCCTCCTCAGTCTGAAAGAGAAATTTCTTCTGCATCCTTTAATAATATCTTGCATTCATAACTATTATGTTTTATTTTTCCCCACATGCACACTTTGACTGCTCTTTGGAAGGAGACAAGTCCTAGGAATCTCTAGTCTTTAGTACGTCCAAGTTGTCAGCTTCTCAGTAGAAATAAATACAGAGCTATATCTCTGAAAAACACGAAGTTGGCAATTGACTTATTTGCCCTACAGGGTGGTTTTGCGAACGTTAACTTCAGGGGATGCTAAGAAGAGACAGGTTGTCAACTTGTTGCCAGTTTAAAGCATACTTTTTCTTCGTGATGAGCAAACAAGACAGCTTCTTCAAAGTGATGAGGAAAAAATAATGAGATATTCACAAATGTGGCTTGCGAAGAATTATAACTGTGTCTAAAGGGCAGTTATGTGCTTATTTTGGCTTGCTTCTCCAAATATGAAAGAGTAGGGTGTACTGGTTAACAAGGACAACTGGTCTTAAATAATTCTGATCCATGGAAAAGAGAGCTTTTACAAAACTTTAAAAGTTTTGAAGGTGTATGCTCCGAAAAGACTTCTTTACTTGTCAATTAGAAACATACAATCTTAGCATTGTATTTAGCAAGCTGACTACTAACTGAAGATATTCAAAGTTTAGAATTGAATTAAAATCAGTGACATGTCTAGTCTAAAGGTTTGTAGGGAGGGTAAGAGGGTGTATATTTGTATTCCATAATGGCCAATATTTAGGCTAATAAAGGTTAAACAATTCATGAGTAACTGTTTTTACTAAAACAATGATCTGAGCAGTATACTATAGGTATGTCCCTATGTGAAAGATGTTTCAGAGGGTTTGGCTGTTTTCCCCTACCCCAAATCACCGAACTTTCCCAGCAGACCCGTAAGGAATTTCCTGGTTTGTTTTTACAAACCGTATCTATAAAGAAGGATACCTTCTTTGCACTGGTGTCCTTCTCCAGCTGGAGACTAGGATCAGAGTGGACAATTTTGTGTTATTACTGTAGCAGTATCGAATATCAAGTAGCAGTAATCCAACAAACTGAACCAAGGGAGTTCAGACTTTTTTGTTTCTCAAGCATTATAAAACTCTGAGAATAATGCTGTCAGGGAGAGTAGTCAGGAGGCCACCTTTAATCTGTGATGGCCTAGTGTGGCCGTACCTTAAAATATTGGTAATTTATAGTTCCTTGTGACTAATGTGGAAAATGGAGGGAACTACAGAGATATTAAAACAAGTAAGGCATGAACTTCCTCTTGTTTAACAATGAAATATAGAAAAATTCCAAGTTAAGCCTCAGAACACTATCTCTAAAGCCCGCTTTCTTTTTTTGGAAAGACACTGATAAGTGGATGAGCACTTAATTTACTTGTTTTCTTTAAAGATGATGGACTAGTGCTCATTAATTTCAATAGAATATTAGGTTAGGTCCTTTTTCATACTGAATTACAGACACTTTTAGGCTTTCAAATTTTTGTTGTAGTCTGGCTAGTAAGATCTCATTATGACTTTACCTCAATCTTTTAAATTTTGGCTGAAAAGTTGGCAGTTTTCTAACTTCAGGCAAGTTATGAAAGTACATCCTGAACTTTTATGTTTAATTGGAGTATCAAAAGCAGAATTATAGGTTAGATGAGAAATGAGAGGTAGGAGTCATCTTGTTTTAACTTGTGCGATGTGGATTCCCCCCCTGTAGCTAGAGCATTGTCCCTCACTGTTGAAGCAGGCAATAGTTAATAATCCTGAGTGAACTCATTGGAAAACTAGAGTGCCATAAAAAGAGATAAGTAACAGACTAGTAGTATATTGAGTGAATCACTATGATTAGCTGTATTACATAGCAAACATTATTATATAGAACTCCTTGATTACTGCTTTGTGTTTTCCATATCTTTTGATTCATCATCTAAGACGTCGTTGCCAAATAGTCTTTGTCTCTTGTATAATAAACATCTGATAAATATTGAATTGTATAAGACTAAGGGTAAGATTTAAATGAAAGGGATAAAATGGAAGATTTATTTGTTCTAAGAAGTAATGACTTTGCAGTGATTTGATTAATCAGTTCAAATAGTAGTAATCTAGAGGGCTTAAAACTTTTTTTGGAAGATACCACACTAGGGCTTTCCACCTTATGGGACAGAAACTTGATTCATAGTGTAGGTGAAAAAGCCTTTCATTAAATTTAACCTGGGGTTAATTTTCTCTGTAGACACTAAAAAGAGGGAAGTTATTGAGTGACCAGGATATTCAGTAACTCCTGTTGAAAGGAATGGGAGTAACTGTGTTTTAACTAAGTCATGTTTGTCTGTCATCTTACTACCACAGTATGAACAAAGGCAGATGACAGGAGAGGGACAAAAGATGTATTTGCTGCTCCTGGTTTCTAAAATGGAGACGAGCAAAACATTTCTGTTTTGCTTAAGATGGCGTATAGAGTCTCTGACAGAGCCCAAAGTTGAAGCTATCTCTCTTCTGTCTTCTCTTGCACTGTGAAGCAGGTTTTCAGGTAACAGTATTATTTCAAGGATGAATTTTGCATCGGTGTCCAGATCGCCAGTACTGATTAGCAAAACCACACAAACTTGAGTGTAACAAATGTTACACACAGACTGAAGGACCACGGAGAGCTACCGGGTGTTGGGAAGGCAAATTATTGCTTCACCTAATAGAGTGAGCCACATCTCCAGGCAGCAGGTCATTGCCTGAAAAATCCATACTTCTCACAAAGCCATAGCCAGCAATAATTGTAATTGTCTTGAGTCAAGAGCTGCAAGTGAAACAGGTGCTCAGGCACCTTGTGAAGTAGGGGTAGCTACAGAGTCAGTGGCACTTGTAGTAAGTCATGGTGACAAGACTGGACCTAGTAATGACAGCTGAATCACATTATGTTCTATAGAGAAAGGAGAGTCAGAAGCTAGTGTAGTAAACTTCTCAGGAAATCCTGAAGACTTCAGGCATTTTCAACCATAAATATGTGTCTTTGTTTCAAAATGTCCAGTGGGTTTTCTGTAACTCCTGTTTTCAGGGTGGATCAGGATTAGTAATACAAAAAGTGAGAGTTTGTTGCTATGTCGGGTCTAACTGAAGGAATAATTGCTCGTCATTGCTGTTACTGTGTTTTGGTATGTGAATGAATTATGGAGATAATTTTGGTGGATATTTTTCTTGAATTTACCATCCAGCTCTGCAGCTTAAGTGGAATGCATCAGAATTCTTTGGGATCATGGGAGTGACCCCAGACTGACATCAGCACATGCTTCCTGCATGGGGGAAATGCAGGTTTGGGGCTCTGGTTATAACATGCAGTAGAATGCTAGTAGATTCCTAAATTTTGTCCTTATATGTAAGTAGTTATTAAGCACTGATGGATGGATTACAGGAATGTTTTGCATTCCTTTGCATGTTTACACAAAAATAGCTGTTTATTATTTAACTACTACATTATTTTACTTCTTTAATTAAATGCAGTAGGCTTTTGCTGGAGCATGAGATAATAATCTAAATGCAATTAAAACGTTCCTAGTATTAAGAGTATGTACACTGCCCTCCAAAGACAGGATTGCTGAGGCTTCCAGGCAAAGGTATTGGGTGGTCTGCTGTTGGTTTGGAATACTTAAGTGTTCTGTTTTAGATCAGAAAGGTGTTAAGGTGCTTTTATAAAACTCTATAAACCATCATTAAACATTGTTCATTGACGTAAATTTTAAGTAATCCTTCATGTGACATATTTGCTGTAGTTCCAGGCTGACATTTCAACAAGCTGTTTTACGTCAGCCTAACAATTACCTGTGACAGTTTCTCCATTTGCACGGAAGAATAAATATTTCTTGCAGCCAGTCAACAGTATTAGCGTGGTTTAGTTTAATGGAGGGGGGAAGGGGGAAACCCAAGTAATGAAAAAGATGCTAATACTAGATGCTGCTAGAGGATATAATCCAGACATAATTACATATGAAATGAGAGTAAGTTTAGGATCACTGAATGCATTAAATATCTGAACTCTGATCCCACTGAAGTGAATTACCACTGTTAATTATAGTAGAGAACAGTTAAGCCAATATTTAATACTTTAATTCAAGTAAATGAAATGAGATCAGTGACTTCCCAGTTATGTAGATAAAAACAGGCTGACCTGGAGCAGTTTTGAACGTTTCTTTCTGAAATGCTGCTTTCAGTATACAAAACTCCTTTAGGAGTGCATTCCAGACACATGCAATGTAGCATAGAATGTGTCATTTGCTGAAAACTTTTAAAATCAGAAGGTAAAAATTCCTTGTGTAAGATGAGAGCATCAGAGCTCTGCAGCACTTAAGTTTGAGACAGTTTATGGCTATAAATTCAGTTCTATTGATGACTGAAGATGTCTACCATCATCACACTGTTGACTGGTTATCTTGCCCCATCTTCAGGGAAGCCCAGTGATGACTTGGATATGGCAGCTGAGCAAACAGTGTGATTCCACATCCTCTCGCTAGGCAAGACAGGCTGATTTACAAACACAACTTATATAAACTATAATTTGCTTTTGATTGAGTTAGGAATTGCTTCCTTGGGCAACCTGTTCTAGTGCCTCATTCTCACAGTAAAGAATTTCTTCCTCGTATCTAACCTAAATCTCCCTAATCTAACCTAAATCTCCCTTGTTTAAGCTTGAACCCATTACCCCTTGTTTAATCACTACAGTCCATGACAAAGATAAGGAGGATTTACTATGAAATCCCTGGTTCACATTTTCTAAAGTACTTGCTATTGCTGAAGGCAGAGGTTTGCTTGCATCAGCCATTCTATTCCACTAAAGAGTTGGCCTGTTTAAATAAAAACATCTTTGGATTGAAACCAGTATAGTTCACTTAGTCCATTTCTCTGGCTTCTGGTGGCAGACGTAAATTTCTTGCTCTGGAAGCTGTCATCTCTGGACCCTGCTTCACCCATTTGCAGTGCTTGTTTCCTCCCCTGTCTTTACATTGGGCCCAAACTCATCTCCAAGTGTGAATGCTTTCCCACCCTTGCCTTTAGTTATCCCCTCACTCCCATTTTCCTTCCCCATAGCTCTGATCTGTCTCTGCCCCTTTCCCAGATTCAATGTTGCAGCATTTTTGTATCCTGTTTAGTCATAACTTTCTTCACCCAATACCTGTTTCCTCAGTTTCCCCCCTGAATTCTTTAATCTTTTCATTTCAGCGATAAATTCAGTCTGACACAGACAGCTGGTGTGGGAAGTTTCAGCTGAAAGTGTTGCAATTTGACTAAGTTTTGAGAAACTCGGAAGAGATTTGTGAGGGAATTAACCCTGGGTAATGTTTCACATTTCATTACTGTCTTCTGGGCAACGTGCTTTGTCACTTTGTCTGGACCTTCCCATCTGGTTTAAAATTTGTTCTCTGCAGTAACTAGCTAAGCTTCAGTAGAGTAGAAGAGCTGTTCTTATTTGGGGTTTATAGAGTCAAAGAGTTTTAAAGATAATTGATCTTGTTCCCCAGACTAGTTGATGTAGCTTCCTATAAAAGTATTGTCTGTCAGGAGCATTTGTATTGGAAATACCTCAGTTCTTTTATACTTGTTTATAGCTTACACCAGTGATTTGTGCCAGAGTAGCACTGTCACAGAGCTAGCTCTCTTTCAGTTTTAACCTACCACTGTCTGTAGCACAATGCTGTGAATCTGCTTCCCTAGCATGCAGTCCGTATGGCAGTAAAAGCAGCAAAGTACACTCCTCCTGCGCAGTTCTCCTTAAGTGCTTGTATGAGCCAGAATTATAATCTTGTGTTTCAACTTCTCCTTCTTCTTCTTTTCTCCCATCTAGCTTTTCACTGGGTTTCAACCCAGGCTTACCTTCATTACTGTAGGCCTTTTTGGACTAATTGATGGTTCTTGAGTCCTGGTGTATGGCTGTTACATGCCCAATCTACTAAAAACTGTTAAAAAGCCAGTATCTTCAGTCATGCAAGGTTCTCTTTTCTAGAGAGATGTACCAACCATCTTTATTGTCTTAAAGTACAAACCTCATGTAATGCCAGACTTAATACCACACGTCAGAGCTATCAGGAATTTCTGAAGTCTGAACCTCCTAAACCCAAAAGTTCTTCTGAAGTCAAGGAATTCCTTGACAAAGACAAATCTGATCACATGGAGCCTTTTTGTGCTCTGGTGGTCCTGAAGCACTCAAACTAAAATGAAAACAACCTCCCTGCCCCCAAAAATGTCACTTCACCCTTGAAGGATAAGTAAGGCATAGAAAATCTTTCCCCATCTATTTCATGTTAGTGCCTATTACAATCTGGATGGGTGAGTTGTCTTGAGGTAGCACTCCCCTATCCCAGTCTCTCCATTGAATGCAATTTCTTGTTTCACACACCTGTTAAAAAGCAGCCTGCTGAAAAGTGAGCACTGTCAAATTAACTGATTGAAATAATGAATACCATGGAGTGAGTAGGGATTAATTTTTATCCTGGCCCCAATGTCTCTTTCAGTACAAGAAGATATTGAGTTATATCAGCAGATGAGAAGTTGAAAATAAATGAAAGAATATTGTTCTCAAAGCTGTGTTTAAGCTGTGTAGCTCCTGGCTGCAGCAGGTTGTAGATACCTAGAGCTTGCATGACTGAACAAATTAATGGGAGAAAAATCCATTGAAGATGATGAAATACAGAAGATATAGGCCTTAAGTTGCTGGAAATTTCTGTAGTACTAGGTGAAATACCATTACATGCTTGTCCTCTTACACTCTTCCCTAGGCAATTCCATGCTGACATTGGTCTATGCCAGTTCCTTTCTAGGAACAGGATAGTGGCAAGCCCTTAGCAAGACCAAAGAACTTTTGCTTGGAAAAGGAGAAGGTGATAAGGGAAACGAAAGTCTGGAGAAACAAACTCACTACCGGGGACAATAAATGTGGTCAAAGGAAGGTGTCTCTGCTTCAAAGTGTCGAAGATGGAAAACCAAGGAAATGGAGGGGATGCTGTTCAGAGCACCCTCCAAAGTACTAGAAAGCGCTTGAGAATATCTAAGGACCTGATGGATACTTCCCAGGGGCTCCTGCTGGGGACAGGTTGTTGAATTAAATGGACCTTGTGATTTTGCTTGATGCTGCCTTTTGTACATTCTTCAGCGGTTTAAATTCTTGAACACTTGGCTGTTGGCAAAATTTGCTTAGAATGTGATGCCAACTGAGAGTAGAAACATTGTGATTTGAGAGTTAAGCATTGCATTTCTCTAACCCCAAAAAGCTAACTTGTGAGGGAGGAGTGTGTTTAAGAAAGGGGTGGGGGGGAAGATCCTAACAGTTTTCTCATCACAGTACACTGAGAAAATGTTTAGACTGATATATAACCTTCATAGTGTTATATTCTACAAAATTGGCAAGAGCTTAATTCTTAGTCTGAATGCTCTGCTTGTTTTGAAATTTAAATAATAAACAATTTATATATGTATATATTTTAGCTTAAAATCACATTTTGTCGGATTTGGCTGTTAATAAAAGCTTATGGTGGATTCAAGCGCTCTGTCCATCCAGTGAAAATATGAACAGGACCACACAAAATGCTTCCACTGTGTCATTTCTTTTACTGCTGTTCCATTAAAATAAACTCTTTGCCATAGAACTTACTTGTCATTTCCCGCTCCTCAAAAATATCACAAGTAGTGTAGCTGCTGAAGCTTTTCCACTTCTAGCTTTGGTATCTACTTCACTGTATTTGCAGAAGATCCCTTTATGTTCCTCCCTGTCATTTCTTTTCAACCACATACACTACTGGATCTTAAGTATAGTGTATTAAATGCAGGTTTTGGCCAGTGCTGCTTACAACTAAACTGAGGCCAGTCAGTGTCATACTTACCTTGGTTTGTCGTCAGTACTTCCAGAAAGAAAATGCTTTTGATATTAATGTGTGTATTCTAGTGTCCATGACTACTTTAGCATTTACTGAGATAAATTCCTGAATTGTATCTTCTTCTGGTTACAGTATGCTTCTTCTATCTCTTCGATTTTATAGCTTACTGAGTTCCACTGAAGCAAAAAGGAAGTCTTTAACTTTATAGGCATTTGTTGAGCTGGATAATTAGCTTATCTTGTTTGTATGTTTGTGCAATCTCCTATAACATGGCCCTGTGTCATGTCTGCTGGGCTTACTTAAATCATAAAACTCATGGGTGTATTCTTATTCAGCTTCCTTGATTAAAAACTACTTTTGTTTCATCTGACAATGGGTTTCCCCTGCTTTTTTACAAAGTATGAGAATAATTCTTTCATGAGTATTTTCAGTACCCCTGAGGTTTTTCTGTTACTTTTCTGGGGGGCAAGTGCATAAGCAGGACTTGTTTAGAAAGCAGAGGATCTGGTTTACTAGAGAAATATTTTATGATTTCTGCTTCATATGCACGAATGAAAATTCACAACATTTCTTTGAATGTCATCTTAAAACTCAAAAATGTAGGTAACAATATCTTCGAATGCCTTAAAATAGTAAAATGCCCAGCAAGTAGTGAACCAGAGCTTTAGGATGAGTTGTTGTCATATGAATTTATTATTCAGTACCATCAACTTTGGTATTTCCTTTGGCATTATATCACCTTCAGTGTAGGTAGATGGAATTAAGATGCTCTCTATAAGGCACAACTGTAGTGTCATGATTCAGAGATGGTCTCCCAAATGGTAAGAATCCATGAGACTGGTGTCATAATAGGTCTACAATTCTATTCTGGTATTAATACATGATAAAATATTAGAAGTGCTGTTAACATCCTTAAGAAACATTTTTGGTTTAAGCATGATTCGGCATACATTTTAGTTTGCAAATTGACTTACTTCACCTTTTTAAATTCCTGGGATCAAAGAACAGTGCTCACTTGCTCCTACAGTTGATGAATACTTACAACATTTTGTTACATTTTTCTGTGCAGTTAGTTACCAACACCTTCTCTTCGTTTACAAGGGTGTGGATAATCTGTATTTACATGTACTGCCAGTAGTGTTCACAAGCTGGCAGGCAGGTAATACTAACTCACAGGGTTGTGCTTGAATGCATCACTTCTGCTATGCTCTTACCCTCCACCGTGCCAACAGCTGAGAGAGCTGTGAGTTTTCCCTAC
>NW_009925769.1:22377-37309 GCF_000696875.1 Nestor notabilis | reverse complement strand
GCGCTATTCCCCAACCACCCCCCCCCACCCCCCCCAGCCAGTAAAAGCATATAGGAAAAATAAATTTGTCATAGGAAAAGTACAGAGAAGTGATTACTTTCATGCAAGACTACAGTGAAGGCACTGTTAGGCTACACTAATGCAGAAAAAATAGGTTTCAAAATCAGGGGGTTTGTCAGTGATAGTGTGTTTGAGGACACTTCCAGTCAAAGAGTTAGGACCAAAACATAGGGTATTATTAAACTGCTGTAATGTAAACATTTTTAATAATTCCATGAGTTGATGAGAAAACATGATATCAATGCGTTCTATCATTCTCAAAGAACTCTGTGTCAATAATGGTAAAGGGATGTGCTGGCTGATATGCAAGAAGATACAAGAGATTTGTGTAATGAAAAATTATCTTTGATGAACTGCACTTTCTACAGTGGTTCCTTCAGTAAGTCTCCAAACATAGCATTTTCCAGGTTATTTATATTGTAATATAAAATGATAAAAAGTAAAGTAGTTATTGAAGTATATCTTTGACTGTTAACCTGAGAAACTTTTGGTTTTTTAATCTTCCTTAAACACACACTTACCCTTTCCTCTTGTTATTATAGTGAGGGGAAATCAAGCAGGCTCCTTTTTCTGTAGAACTTCACTCCTAACTACAAATTACAGCTTCAGGATTTGTGTGATTATTTTGTGTCTAATTCTTCTAAGAACTTTGCAGGACCATGCAGAAGGCATTGAGATACTGAATGCTTCAGCTTACCTTAAAGTTGCTTAATCTTGGCATACTAATCTGAATAACAAGTGTTGCATTTTTTGTTACTCATACATTGTTGAGCAGAATCTGTCTCATGAAAGTCAGTAGTACAACTAAAATTAATGTTAAATAGTGCATGCAGTATTTGTCAGAACCGTATTAAAGGACTATTGCAAGTGCATAAGTTATTTACAGACTAAGGTAAATTACATTGATCTGTATTTAATATATTGTATTGGCATATCAGAGACCTAATTTCTAGCCTTCACTCAACACTAACTCCATGTGGCAGATATGTCTATTGAGTAGAAAGTTGGTTTTATTGCTCTGGAAATAGGAGTGCAGATCATAGAATGGCATCAGATTTTCTCAAGTCAAAATGTTCAGAGAGTATAAAACGTGCAGAATATTGCAGGTGTTTAGCTTTGACATTTGTGGACAATCATGTCAAAATGTGCAGAAACTATTCTGTACCAAAACCACAGACTATTTTCCATCCTGTCTAGGAGGCTTACAATACTAAGAGCACTTAGGAGTAGTTTTCATGGGAAAAATATTCTCCACATGGCAGAAAACTAACAAAGTCTGTCTTCTCATATACCTGCTGTCTCCCTGATCCTGATATAAGTTGAGGAAGGGACTATGGTGAGAAACTTTTGAGTAAGACAAGGGATTGGTGCTGGTAAGTTGCACCCTATCAATTACTTTCCTGATGTGAAATGCCTAATCAGTTTTAATCTAACAAGTGGGTCACTGTTACTTGAATATGTATAGCACATATGAAGTTCTACATAAAGTTTCTACAGAAAGTTACATATGGGAAATAAGCCAAGAGAAAACAAAAATAATTTCTGCAGTACAAAAATATAATTAATTATAAAAGTAGTATGAAAAGTCATATTAACATATTTAATGTAAGATACTCTGAAGGCCAGGCTATTACCGGTGTAGTTTATGACAGTCTTTTTTGAGGAGAAGAGACTGCTCTTTTGGCTACAGAAGATCAGAAAAAATAAAGTTGCTATTAATGGCATATCAGTTTCTTTCAATTGATGAACTTATCTCAGCGTGCTTATTGTGCATAGGAGGTGAACCTAAGAATACCAGAAAAAAAGCTGTTTTGATAGATTTCTGATGCCCCTTCAGATACTTTAGTTAAAGCTATTTCTTCATCTGTGACAATTTAGAACTTGGCAGAAATGCTGTACAAAATAGGTATAACAACAGTGGATCAATTTCTCCATCTTTCAGAATTTAGTCTTGGTGAGCAAAATTCCAAGAGAGAAATGTACCAGAAAACCTGCAATGGTTTTTCTCTGGGCTCATCTAAGCCCTCTGAACCCCCAGGAACTTAAGTTATTCCCATATCTATTCAAAAGCTCTGGCCTAGATCACAAAGTCAGTTTGGAGTCTTTAATGTTATTTAAGAGCCATCCTCTGTTTCCTAATAGACTTTTCTGATCTCCAGAATGCCCAGTCTTTTTATCTGGATTATCAAAAAGCCTTAGGACCTGTATTTTCACTGGTTCATTTCCTCTCTATCTAAGGAATTGCCCACATCTGATTTTAATTAGCAATTATAAGTCACAGGTGTGTGCTTATGAAAAAGAGCAGAGGAAAATCATTGTTTGGGCCTGTCTCTAGGTATGGGGAAGAATTGCATTCTCTTACTCGTGCTAGCCTAAATGAATGTTTCCTTCAAGTGGGTCAGTTTAACATGAAAAATTAGTAAGTTATTTTTCTTCCTTGGCTTTCCTCATTCTTTCATTCTCTCTGACCTGCCACACAAGTGATAGATGTGGATTCAAAACGCTCTGGATCAGAAAGGTTAGTGTACTCCGTCCTTGCACACTTGGTGGTGGGTGAAGATGAAAAAAGAGGGAATTCCACTGTCCAATCAAACACCAGGGCAGGGTCCTTCTCAAGGAATGCTTCTTCCTGTAGGCCAGAGTTGGGTGTTTAAACAAAAAATACTGTGTAAGTTTGTCCTTCCATACATTATTCAAATTGATGTGGTAGCTGGGAGAGACATAGATAAGTTATTTAGAGTTTAGATGTCTTCGGCAGCGTTTTTAATACATGGCTTGTTTTATCTCATGACAGCTCTGAAAAATGTTTTCAGAGCTGGGAATAGATCGGTGTGTTTGAATTGTTCCTTGGGAAAAGCCTAGACATCACCACTATATGTAACATTTTTCAGGCGTTCATCCCCTTCTCTTTATGCTGTGCTAGAATACGCTTACTAACAAGATGTTGCTAAGAGAGGAGGAATAAGCATATAATGCCCCTTACAGAGTGGCTTTACTGCTTACAGAGTTTGGGCTATTGCTGCTGCTGGTCTGCATCTTTGTAAGTGAAAATGTGATTTTTCAAGTTAGAAGATAAAAGCTGGAGAGAAAAGAAGTGCATTAACAACAAAGTTTGTGGAAGTTTTCAGTATTCTAAGATAATATCTGTTCACATAAACCACCAGGCTACAAAGGATTTCAGAGTTTTACAAAGCTTCTGCTCAGCTTCCAGCTGGCAAAAATAACTGTATTTTCAATAGTAGGAAAGGTGGTGGTTATGCTGTTTTGCATTGCAGAGTGTTCCATATCCCATGTTGTGTCATGTCTCAGAGTAGGTCAGTATGAAATCAAGAATGAAAGAAATAAAACTTTGAAGGTATTTGTTTTTTCCAGCTCAGTAACTTAATATTTCATCAAGGGCCTTCTGGGACCTGATCTGAATATGCTGCAGTGAAGAGAGCAGCCAGGGAGGAACTCTAATGAGTCCTCAGTATACATTCCTGACTGCCTTCAAACAATTTGGCAGCCATAATTTTTTAAAGCATTCCAAGCACTCATCTCTCATTGTCTTTTGTGGTTTGGACGAAGGATCGTTGATTGTTGGACTGGTTCTGAGGTAGTCCCTTGAGTGCAATTGCGGATCCTACCTCACACATTATCATCTGCATTTGCATATAATTGAGACATAAGCTTTCTGGCAAACTGCAAAAGTAGTGCTGTAGAGCTGTTGTTAAATTTTCTAAGAACAAACACAATAGGAATGCCAGCCTAAGATGTAGGTCAAGAATTTGTCCACGGAATATTCTTTATTAAATCCAGTGAAAAAATCCTCCGGAGGTTGGTAGATATGAGTTATAGGAAAGACCTGTATCCAAAACTTCTTTACTATGGGGAGTAAGATAAAATGAGAATTGGATCTTTTTTGCCTGTGCACTTGTTTGTTTGAAACTGAAACCATTCCAGGTTCGTTCATTTTTTAAAAAAATTTACTTTTTTGTTGTTATTGTTGGGGTTTTTTTTGTTTGTTTGGGGATTTTTTGGCTTTTTTTTTTTGTTTGTTTTTTAAAAAGCACCAAACCACCCCCAAACCCAGGGTGTCACTTTTGTAAATAACATCCATGCATGAGAATACATGTGTGTATTGGGTGTGGGGGTGAGTGAGACAGAGTGAGAAACCACAGAGGCACTTTATACCTAACATTGCTCCTGCAGCAGCTAGTAGGGTGAGAGGTGACTCTAGCAATGACTTACATTACATAATACCTCCCATCTCTCTGCAGATGTGTGAGTTTGTTTAAATGTTTTATGAGGTTTTTATTACACTGTAATATAGTCCCAACCCCTCTGCAGTTGCCAGTTTGGTCACAAAATATAATAAATTTTAAAATACCTAATGCTTCAGCAATTCAATAATTTTCTGACAGGGCCCCCAGTGCAATTATGGTACCACTCTGTTGCTGAGCTACTTTTGTTTGGGATGTATAGAACAACAGTTTTAGTTCTCTGATTCTGTTCTACAAAATCTCTGTGTTCAAGCAGATTTGAATGTTCTGTACACATGTAAAAAATTACTGTTCTCTGTCCCCATCCTTCATGTGCAATGTCTCCATCCTTCATACAATAGCAGGCTGTGCAACGATAACCAGTGCTTTCATACTCTTTTGGGGTTGCCGTGCCTAGCTGATTTGTGGTGTAAGTAGTAGTCTCAGCTATGGAGTTTTCAAGGTTCTGAAACAAACTGAATTCATGGAAAGCATCTGTACTGTGTGCCGATATGCTGCTTTGCACCCGTATGATAAAGTTTGCATTGGAGGCCACTGAACATTAAGCACCAATTCGTGAGAGAACTTAGTACAGGCTAGAGTAGTCTTCACGTTTCATTGGAACATTACTCCTCAGTATCCCATTCCCTCAAAAATTTTACGGATTTTTACAGAAGGGAGGAAATTCAATTTCTGAAAGAAAAATCCCCACCCTACACTTAAAAAATATACTTAATTTATAAGCAGATGATAATTTTAAATGAGGTATTTCAAAGAATACTAAGGGAAGAAAAATATGAGTAAGGAAAGTGATTCTCTATTTCCAGCTTCTGGTTCCACTGGAGCAGCTTTCTGCTGGGCTCTGAACGCTATGTGGAGGGCTGATGGTCAGATCTTGATTGAGAAGGCCAATTTTCCATTTTTAAATCCCTCTCAAAAAGGGATGGCTCCTGAGATGCAGAAGTAGGCAAAGAGAGATTGAGTATTTGAGCAAAATTCTGCTCTTGAGGAACTTGTGTCAGTAAGCAGGAGAGAGACTGTTGGAAAACAACAGCCTTACCTTATGCATGAAGCCTCTAAATTCAGGAAGGTGGAAGGTGGCTGCATTTACAGAACTGTGAGGAAAATTCTGTACTATTTCTTTGAATGATTACTTTTTTAAGGGTGACAGGTAGGAATAGAAATCATTGGTTTCTGGCATTCAGATCCAAATGGAGTCTCAACATTCTAGAAAAGGAAAGATACATGGTTTTCCATAATTATTTTTCAATGGACTTTTCAGCAGATATATGACCGTCTTCCATACTAAACTAACTTCTGTACATTTCCCTGTTAAGACAACTTCTATTAAAAATACAATGAGAAGATGCAATTCAAAATTCCATAGTGAAATTCTATCTGTGGAGTGCCAGATTGTCAAAGACACCTGTCATGTAAAACAAATGGTCTTACTTTGGCCTACAGCTTTCTGAATGGTCTCTGTAATAATAGGCTACTCAAAGAATGCATCTGGGTCTCAATATAGCTAAGCTATATTTTCTATATAAATATCTGCCAATCTGTCTAGACTTGTTTTCCTAACATAGCTCTGTCAGTTTTAAACCGATTTGTAAATTCCTTAGGTCACCTCAGCAATAACAATATCTAATATTTATTTCATTTAGAGGTCACAAAATGTGGTTTTTTCCTAGTAGGGATTACTAGAGGGATTAATAGACTTGGCTGATTTCACACCGTGTGCCAATGACCCTAGACTTAGGTCTAAAGATTCTGTATCTTCTGGTCTGTAAAAAATTGCAAAATAAAGAGCTAATGTTTGTTACCATATGCTATTTTGTGTGTCAGATATCTCAAATTACACAGAGCAATGTCAGACTGGTAGCAGGATGAGATGTTCCAAACAATGTAAGAGTTAGTTAGCATGAAATAATGCTGCTTTTTCCTCGGGATCAACGATTGCATGCCTGTGTTCCTCCTGGTGTCAGTAAGATATGAAAGCATTGCCCATGCATTTTGAACATTTTATAAATATTGTGTGTATGCATGTGCCAACTGAAGTTATTATATGAATAATTAAGTTACCCTTCTGATAACTTAGGTACAACATATTTCCATTTTCATTCTTCTCTCCTGTGAGGTGTCTTCTGTGTGTGTAAATAGTAATTTTCCATTGGTTTGTATGTAGCTGTGCTGACTGAATACCTGCATATTTGTACAGTGCTCTACTTTTGGGGTAAAAGATGGCATATACTTATACTTTTCTAATGTTAGTGGATAAAATACAATGATCTTTACTTGGAAAGGAGTCAATGAGATGTTCAGTTTGATGGAGAGTGTAACATGATATGAAACACTTCGGTAATTTGCTGTTTTTTCCCCCCTCTGGAAATGAAATATTAGAAATATCAATCTAAGCAGAGAAGAAAGAATTTTAACTTAATTTTAGCCAGATGGAAAGAGTTTATAAGCAAGGGCGAGGTGGGAGAGATTTTTCTCTTAATTATGGCTTTTGTGACTGGGGTGAAGAGCGAGTGTGCTACCTACAGGGAAAACAGCTAAAGCCTACGTATCCTACTTCCAAGGTGTGAGGATTGAAGGTACTGAAAGAAGGTTGTGAAGGCATGGTCAGTACCTTGGGGTGGGCGCTGGTTTGTGAAACAGATGTGAAGGCAGTGAGATATGCCTGTTCCTAGCTGGTATATAGTTCAGTGGGAGTTAACTCCCATTGACTTAAGGGCTGGGAGAAAGCAAAGGCAGAGGTTTTTTGGCTGATGCTTTATTTTCTTTTGTGTAGCTTTGTGAAGAAAGGAGACTAATTATTTTGTTAGAAGCTTTCCTCAATTCAGAAAGAGCCAGCCATCTCTCCTATGCTGTTTTCCACCATCTGAATAGGAATCAGGCAAAGGGCCCAGCAGGCACATTCTCTACCTTAACCCAGTGACGCCTGAAGAAGCCAAGAGTCCTCTTCCAGGCAGTTGCAGTGGGAAAAGGCCAGCAGCTACTTAAAAGTGCCCCTTACTCACATCACCAATACTTTGGGGGCTAGAAGGGAAGTAGTAGAAGGCAGCTGGGAGAGCTGCCAAGTGTCACACTTTTGGCAGCTTTGTCACACATTCCTTTAATTTAGGATTTGGCTCTGCCACAGGAAGACTTGCAGGTTTCTGCTTGAAGTTTTCCTTATTTACCGCTTGGGGCCACTGTGGCACTCTCGAGCAGGAAATGTGGAGCATCTCCTCCCTGTTGGATCCCAGGCAGGGAGGAGCTATTGGGAGGTGGAAGTTGCAGCAGCATATGGGCAGGACCATTTCCTATTGCCCTTATTGCCTTTGCTTCGCTTCAGGTGACTGAAACGACCTTGAGCATCCCAGGAATGTCCTATCACTCCTCAACTAAGCAGGTTCCCTGATAGCCCTGGTCTAGCACTGATTTATCCCATCCCAGTTCTCCATCCATCTGGAAGCACCTACTCCAGGTGCCAGGATTGTGTGGTTCTTTACCCTTCTTCAGGGTAGGGTGTGCTGACAACAGGATTATGTATTTGGTCATCAAAACTAACACTGGGGGCAAACTGAAGGCAAGATTATACAGAATTGTTAAACAGTGAGAGAAAGCCAGGACAGCAGGACAAGTTAAAAAAGTCACATAATCGCTGTTGAAAATGCATATATATCTTAAGGTAGCTGATGAAGCTGTACGATGGTCGCAAACCCTTCAGATTTTAGTTTATAATGTGATTGGAATACTGTGTTCACTCTTTGTTAGACAAATGCTTTACTATTAAATTCAATACAGTTAAACTTGTTTTTTCTATAGTAGTACCTGAAAGAGAAAGTACCACTTTATTTCTGCTTTACTGCGTTAGTCTTTCAGTCTGTAGTTAGGACCATAATTTTCTTGTTCAGTTGCATTTGAAATATTGCAGAGTTCAGGCTAAGCAGCATTTCTTTTTCTAGTTGGATCAGTGCTAGTGACGTGGTTATTTAGTTTTATATGTTTAGAGTAGCACTAAATTGGAATGCTGAGAGGTTTTATGCATTTCTCTATATGTTTCATACAAATTAAAAGGTAACTCAAGAGGCTTCACATTGACTCTCACTTTTAACACCAACATAAATGTAGCTTCTTTCAGAGAGAACAGGCAGTGGAGATTAGTTCTCTGAAGGGGTTAGAGGAAAAGATAAAGCTGCTGTTCTCTCTTGTTTTAATGGTAGTGAGTGACCTGCTTAGCCTGGAGCAGGAAGTCCCTGGGGCCCAGACATCCACTGGAAGCAAAACTGACCACATTGACCCACCGCAGCTCTGCTTCTTGGTTGCAGGGGTGTGGATTAGTATTGGTTTTCAATTTAGACAAGATGTTGTGTGAGTCACCCTGCCCCCTGCCCTCCCACCAGTGCTATGAATAATAAACTCAGTGAGAAGTTGCAAGCCAACTGATGTGCTGCCAGAGCACGGCTCCTTCTCCCTGCAGTCCTTTCCCTCTCTGCACTTTGCTGGACCTGCAGGGCCTGTTGTGGGTGGAGGTGAAACACATCTGGAAGGGGCTGATTCAAATGGCACTCGTAAGTGAAGAAGGAGGTTCTAAATCTGACCCACCCTGGGGAAAAGGGGCTGAGGTCATAGGAGGGCAGAATGCAGAGTACTATTATGATGAAAAAGTGAAAAAAAAAATTACATCAAATGTTTGTTTAAGGATCAGGAGTCCTGTCCCAGCCCCTTCGGTTTGCCAAATATTACATGAAGCTACATAAAAACCAACTCTAACCTCTTACAGCTCTCCCATTAGGTCACATTAAGCTTTGGCAGGGAGGATGGTCCTACTTGGTGGTTTTCTGATTTGTGGTTTGAATTTGGCCAACCTTACTTATTTAAATTTAGTTTATTTTGTAAATGCTCAATGATAGAGTAAAACTCTAGAGTAAACTTGTTCTGGCCAACATTTATTGTGGAAACATTCTGCATTATCAAGAGATCTTTGCAGAACAGCTAACAAACTAAAACAAAGCATTTCAAGCACATATTGAAGTTCTTTTTGTAAATGAAGAAATGTACTGATGGCTTCAAGCCATCACTTCTGGTGGTTATCCACTTCTAGCCCTGTGGGCTTTTATAAAACTGGTGTCTTTTCACTCCCCCCATAAGGACAGCAGTCCCTTTGGCTGTGGCGCAACCAGGGGAATGAATCAAAATATGTTCTCCTTCTTTTAACTATGTTAACTTTTTAACAAGTTTGTCTTTCCTTCCTTTATGAATAACTCGGTGACCCTGGTTGTTCACATGGGGGCTCAGTTTGACTATTGCCATTGAACCATGAAGAGCTGATTCCAAGTAGGGATTTTCCTAATCTGAAAGAATATTAATTACACTATGTATAAGTTATATTTTGCCCACTGGAAATGAAATTTAAAATGTGTGGAGAATGATCTACTCTTCTTTTTATGTCTTCTGAATGACAAAATTGGTTTCTCTATCAGTAATATTTTCTTTATAGAAAACAACAGAAATAGGAAAAAAAATCAGTTGCATTTTCCTTAATGGGACATTTTTGATTTGTTAAAAATAATAGAAATGCTTTATTTTGAAACCAGAGTGGTAGGTGACTACTTGTGGTAGAGTAATAGTCCTGTTCTTTCTGAGGACTACGATCTTGTGACATACAAGATGCCTCTTTATAGCTTTTTTTAGTGCAGTTGCCAAGTATCATTGAAATATCATCTCATCATAGATAATTTGTACTGCACAGAACACGAATAGCAAGAGCTGTGAAGCACGTGAAGAAGCCTTGCTTATGAACCTCCTGCCTTCTAACTCTTGCAACATGGGAAATTTCATTTGATAAAAAACATGCAAAGAAACCATTTGAAGTGTTTGTAGTATTTTTTTTCAGAACTTCAGGATTTGTGAACTTTCTTGATTTGAGAGGTAAAAATGGCACATTGCTTTTCTCTTTGAAAAGAAATTTTGCAACAGTTTTAAAGATAAGTGACAGTAGGGCATAGGGACTGCTAATCTAATTATGATTTTATGTGTAAGTTATATGTCTGAAATATCTTAAATTGTTTTAAGGAATATGCCTACAGTTTTGACTCAGCAATTACAATTATCTCCTGCCAAACTCTAAGGTTTTATTCTGTGCATGTATCTTGTGTAGACCAGCTTTCCCATCATTTTGCATATGAATTTAGGCTCTGCGTGTAGCAGTCTGACAGCCCTGTAATCTGGTGATTATACAGAACAGGTTCAATATGTGTTGCAGTGTTTGTACAATGCTTCCCATATTTGGCACTTAACAAGGTTAATCACTGCTTTTTGGCAGGATAATTAACCAAATACTGTGCTCGCTGATACCTCAGCAGAATTGCTTCTCGTCCTGGAGTTAGCTTGTTGAAACAAGTTAAATGTTCTTATACTTCAACTGCAGTGCCGTCAGCAGTGTAGGTTTCAAATATATTACGAAAGTCATTTGAAGAAATATAATCTCTGGGTTTTTTTATGCCCATGGAGTCTTTGAACTCTTGGCTGACTTTTCACAAACGCTGGCAGCTAGAGCAATAACTTTCCAGATATGGTTGATTATCTGCTAGTTACTGTTAGAACACCAATCCATTCTACAGGAGTCGCTGTCACACCAGCTAGTGATGGCCTGATTGGAGGTGAAGAGTGACCTAGAGATGAAAAATTCCTGTATTCTCTGAAACTCTTGAAACATTCTGTTCATATTAACACTTTTATCTCTTGATAGTGCATTTCCTGTGATAGTCAAGACACCTTTAAATACAAAGCCATATTGTGATAGCTGTTGCTGACACTACAGTTCAGAGTTGGAGACGCGTTTTTACAAGGAGATGTGTCAATAGCATTTGTATTGTTGAGAGGATGTTGAATTATTAAAAAATTGCAAAGCTGAATATTGTTGCAGGGAAAGTTTTCCAAAGCTCTTCACATGCTGTACAATTTGGCTGCCATATGACATTATTTTAATTTGTTTTCCAAGTACCAGGATAAATTTGGCTATGAAAAGGCCTGTGCAAAATCTCAATAATTTTTTGGATGAAAAATGCCTGTCTTGTTCATTAACAGTAATCTTCTATTATTGTTTACGATTTTGCATTTATGAGCTTGTAGAGTTGGTTTCAGAAGTGACCGTAAAGGTAGTATGTGATGTTTCTTATTGCAGGGTCAGTCTGTGAATACATCAGTTTGTGATTAGGGATGCTTACTAGCTTGCCAGAGGTTCGGATTAAATGCTTAATCACCATTATGCTAAAGATGAGAAGAGTCATTACTTCCAGTTGTATGAATGAATAAAACTGAGGAATCTAAATGGAGGTTGCTTGGGTCAATACTGGGTCAGTACTGATGAGTGCTCCCCAAAACTGCTACAAAATAAGCATCTTGTCAATCTGCTTATATTTAGTGTGGTTTTGGCATAGAAAGCTGTATACTTAATTCCCTCAAAAATTTAAATCAAATAGGGAATTATGCAGTTTTTCCTCACAAATCACACTACTCCATTTGCATTATTACACTGTATTTTGTTTTCTCAGCAAGCTTCTATAACAATAGCATTTATAGTCATGTTGGCTTTTATTGTGCATTGGCCAGATTTATTAGACAGTCTTGCTTTATTGAGTATAGACTGGCTGATCTCAGAAACAAACAGCACAGTATAATGGCAGTATCCTGAATAAAGATTTATTGTCACTCCTCATCTGTGATACCCTGCTCTTACAGAGAACATGTTATGCTACGTCTTTGCCTGCTCCCTAAAATTCTCTGTCGCTAACCTTGTGATATGGGTTTATAGGTACATAAGAAATGTATTATGGGAGTAAATCTGACCAATAGAAGGTTGCAATGCTAGAGGTCCCTTTTCTTATTTGATTCCAGGTTGGTTCACAATATTCAAGTTATATTCATACAAACACGTAGTCTGTATATTTAATTTCATGATGCTGAACACCGTATAAATCATTCACTGAAAGAAGCTAAAAGAAGAAGGAAGTCTCCCTAAATTATAATTAACATAAAGCATATAAAATAACAGCAATTAGTTGAACTGGTTGAATAATGTTGAATTTGGGAAAAACGACTTAAAGAGTTCACAAAAAAAGAAATAATTTTAAATGCCACTTATTCAAGCAGATGCCAAATTTTGCATTGGCATAAGATAGGCACTGAAGTATTCAAGCCATTGCATGGATATGTTGCTGTGATGATATACATCCGCGGTTTGAGAACTGTCATGATAGGTCCTGGTTTGTTTACACTGGAGCACTTTCATGCTTTTCAACCTCAGGTACATGTATATTACAGTTCAGATCATGAGTGTGCTTTTGAAACAAACCTCACGATGGTCTCCACTTGCTGCATTTTTAGTTTGTATCACAGTAAAGTCCCAGAGGCAAAAAACTGGATTCCTTTCAAGCAAAACTTGTGCTCCAGGAATGCACCTAGTACACTTCAGACTCTTCTGGTGGTCTGTCCACAACCCCAAACTAGAACAATTCAGAAACAGAAACCCTCAAAGGGCATATATATGCAGGAATGTCAGGTCCTTGGTGCTGTCAGTATAGTAACTGCTACTTCAAGAGACACTTCAATGTTAAGTTACTACAGTAGATCCACTTCTGTTGTACCACATGGCTTGCTAATGCAGACGAAGTTGTAGTATCTCTTACCTTTTTCCTCATGGTGGATCTAATTTATTCAGCGTATGCTCAGTGAGGCAGATAAGCTGACAAATGCACTTTTCTGCGTAACAGTATTTTATTCTGTCTGCCATCATTCTCAAGCAATGACGAGATACCCGCGCAATGCTAAGAAATAGCTTGAAATTCTACTGAGAAACATTCTGCTCTTATATGAGTTATGTATGGTAGTATTTGCTTTTTCTTTCAATGTCAGAGCTACCACTTTTCCCTTTTAAGACTCCCCTGTGGTGACAGTAAGCATTGCCAGTCACATGGCTAAGATTCAGAGCTGGGAGAACTGCCATAGTAAACTGAATTTGAACTCTGGTCTTCCCATGCCTCCACTGGGATCTATAACTGTCTAAAAGGCAGGTCTGGCCAGAAAATTTTTGTGTTGCAAAATTACTTTTGATGTGCAGCTGGCTATGTAAGAAGCTGCTTATTTGTTTGTCCTAATTCCAAAGCTGATTTAAACCACACAGTCTAATCAATAATGCAAGTTCTTTTTTAAAATAAAAATATTTATCTTTTTTATTAGTTGATTTGATGATAATTGAACCCAAGTGTTTTTGAACACTGGTTGCAACTGAAGCTCTCTATTATAGGTCAGCTAACATGTTGGGGCAGTGGCAAGCCTCAGATAAGTCATGCTTGTCAGGGTTTTGTATGTACTCCTTAAAAATGTATATAATTTCCATGTTATAACGTGTTAATTTACTTGTAATAACATTACTTTGTAAAGCACAATATTTTGTGTGCAGCATCTCTTAGATTTGCTGGTATAAAACAGTAGAGCTTCACTTGAAGGCCAGGTTGGACTGGGCTTTGAGCAACCTGGTCTAGTGGAAGGTGTCCCTGCCATGGCAGGGGGGGTGGAACTAGGACTTTAAGGGCCCTTCCAGTCCAAACCATTCTATGTTTCTATGATTCATTGCATTCAAGCATTCATCGATTTAAGATGAGGACTTTGTCTAACCTCCTTGTTTTCAGGAACCTTAACTTAGATACAGGCTAACACAGCAACTGAAAGAAAAAGTCTGTAGGAAAATTTAAATCAATGGCATATGTAGTAATTTTGATAGTGCATTGGTTGGCCTATTTTTATAATATGTATTCTTGGATGAAATGTGACAATCTGCTGTTAAAACAGAGGAAAACAACTGAGGTTATTTTTATTTTGGATGTGTTTTAGTAATCACTATATACTGGTTAGTATACTGTCATTTAAAAGTTGTGAAAAGGTTGCCAATAGACAGTTCAAGGAGCTGTAAGAATTAAAGTTACATCATGCAGTCTATTCCTGAAGGACTGCAGCCCACTGAAGGGACCCAAGCTGGAGCAGTTTATGAAGAACTGCAGCCTGTGGGAAAGACCCACATTGGAGAAGTACTGTCTCCTGTGGGAGGGAGCCCATGCTGGAGCAGGGGAAGAGTGTGAGGAGTCCTCCCTGAGGAAAAAGGAGCAGCAGAGAAAATATGTGATGAACTGACCGCAACCCCCATTTCCCTGTCCTCCTATGTTGCTGCTGGGAAGAAGGTTGAGAATTTGGGAATGAGGTTGAGTATGTGAAGAAAGGAGGGGTGAGGGGAAAATGTTTGAAGATTTAGTTATTATTTTCTCATTACCCCACTCTATTTGATTGGTAATAAATTAAACTAACTTCCCCAAGTTGAGTCTGCTTTGCCCGTGATGGTAAACTGCTGAGTGATCTCTCCCTGCCCTTATCTTGACCCACGTTGTCGTGGTTCAAGCCCAGCCGGCAACTCGGAACCACGCAGCTGCTCGCTTACTCCCCCCGCCTCTTCCTTCCTCCCCCTGCTCCTGGAGGGATGGGGAGGAGAATCGGAGGAATGTAACTCCCACGGGTTGAGATAACAGCTCTCCAGTAACTAAGGTATAATACAAACCACTACTGCTACCAATAATAATGATAAGAGGAAT
>NW_009925769.1:5274-22366 GCF_000696875.1 Nestor notabilis | reverse complement strand
CCCCCCCCCCCCCCCCCCCGCCCGATCCCCAGCCCGACCCGAGCAGCGATCTGGGCCTTCCGGGTAACTCCCCCCAGTTTCTATACTGGGCATGACGTGCTGTGGTATGGAATACCCCTTTGGCCAGTTTGGGTCAGGTGTCCTGCCTCTGCTTCCTCCTGGCTTCCCCTCCTCTCTGGCAAAGCATGAGACTGAGAAAGTCTTTGGTCAGAGTAAACATTACTGAGCAACAACTAAAAACATCGGTGTTATCAGCGTTGTTCCCAGGCTGAAAGTCAAAAACACAGCACTGCACCAGCTACTAAGAAGGAGAAAAGTGACTGCTGTAGCTGAACCCAGGACACACATATATTCTCTCTCTCCCCTGTCCAGCTGGGGAGGTGAGTGACAGAGCAACTTCGGTGGGTTCCTGGCCTCCAGCCAGAGTCAACCCACCAAATACTTGTATGGCCCTTAGCTTCTCAGTATCTTTTACTTGTCTTCAGCTATTTCAGGTTTGGGGATGTAGGACAGGAGAAGGCTGCAACCATTTTTACTCTGATAAGACATTCTTGGAAGATATGTGGGACGTAAAAAGTAGGTGGAGGCAATTTTAGTGTCCCTTGGACTTGCAGTCTAGATTTTAGACTCATCAACTTTACTGTGGAAAATGAATTAGAGGTCAGAGTAAACGTGCCTTCTACAGTCAACCTTATTATTCTGCCACAGCAGTTTTGAGCTTTCTGGTTCAGGTATAAGTATAAATGAAAATATTGTTTTTAATGGCACTTTATAATTTTCCAACAAAGCTGTATTTTTTTCCTAGTTTTAAATGGAAAAAGTCACCATAATATCTAAGCTGAAAAGCGTTATCCTCTAATTTTCTTTTCCCAGTTGCTTTCTTACTGATTTTGTAGGGCAAACAGAGAGAATCAGAGTATCTTTTCTTGAATGTTTTTGTTAGAACTCAAAGATATCAGACAGATTCAGGATTTTGTTTTGACTTGCTACAATGCTGTGGTCTGACTTCTAGGTTTTAATCAGATTTTCTTTGAATATTTTCAGGATTTTGTTTTTAATTTGAGACCATGTTAAAAAGGAAACTGTGGAACTTAATATTGTAATTTTAAGGTAACCTGAATTATTTTTGAAATAATTATTTTCTAAACTATGTAGGTTGAGTTTATTCTAAATAAAGAGAAACTTTCCTGCAGGGCTAATAAAACTCTGCATGAACATGGGCAACCTCGTTTTTTTCCCAGGCAACCTCATGATTCACATTTTTTAAAGCTCATTATTTATTAATGTATTTTTACATTTAGCAAGTAGGAAATAATTGGTGAGCTACACATGATAGCATGAAATAATCATATTATTCATAAACTAGTTTTTCTTTTGAGTTTCCAGGGGATGTCTGTTCCACTTGAATACTGTACTAAATAATTATAAACCTGACCCTGCTAGGACCCCTGAAAGGTACCAGCATGACTTTTGAGCTGATGTTGGAACCAGATGCAATTTGGTTCAGTATAAAATTTGTCCAAAGAAGGTAAAAAAGACACACACCCCCCAAGCCCTGTATGTATGTGGTTTAAGAAATGCACACAGCTGCAGGAAAGAACTGCCAATTAATGTAATTTACAACAGGTTTCAAAATCTTGACTTAGATTGCAAGTTGAATAGTGGGGGAAAACACAGAAGGGAATGGTGTAGCAGTTCAGGGATGCAATGTGGCAGGGAAAAAATGGGTAAGCAACAGTGTCTGGAAACTTGAAAGAGGAAACAACCAAAACTGCAACTAGTAAGTGAAAATCCAGACTAAAATAGATTGGAAAAGATCAGAAGTAGCCAAGAGAAGAGCTTTGTGGTACTGTGGCACGCAGCAGGATGCAAACATGATTGTTTCTTTTAACTTGGAAAGGTCTCTTGCTTTCTTTTAAGTATGACACCTGTGTAATTAGTTTGGCATGTTGCACTGGTTGCAAGGTATGACATGAATAGAGATTTGTTTTCAAAGGCGGGAGGTGAGTAAACTCCACTGCTTTCCTCACAGTTCTGCTATCTGTGATTGCCTCGTGGCTGTAAAAGTTCTTTCCTTACATGAGTATCGAGGTGATTTTATAATCACCTTACTAAACTATGTGTTTAACTACCATGTGATGTGCCTCTAGAGGAGCATCTCTGGTTGTGTACACGTAATATATTGCTAGATAAATAGTTTTTTTGGCAGGTTGCTCATAAGTCATGTTATCATCACCTTTGCTAGTCATATGGAGCCAATCACAGCTTTCCCTGCTCATTGCGAAAGAATGCAGAGCAACCCATTCAGAGCAGTCCATGAGCACTTGCTTTAACTCTTACCAGTTGCCTTGCTCATCCCTTGTTAATTACTAGTGGATGCACTAGTCTAAGTTTACTGTAATGTACGTGCATGGGTCTCAAAACACATGCTGACTGTGGAGACTGACAGTACTGGGCAACTCAGGACAAATGTGTATGGGGAAACATTACCAAGTTAATCATCACATCGGAGATGTGATGATTGACTTGGTGATTCTTTCTTAATAAAATTGGCTCTTGATTTTTGATGAGAAGTTTTTTCCAGCTCTCACAAATTTGAGGAATGTGTCACTTCTTGTGGGAGAAAATTGACATGCATGAAGTTCCAAAATACTGGGGATCTGCTTATACTTATCAAACCACTGAATATTCTTATAAAAAGGGAAAACCACCATTTGACAACCTGAAAGCAAAGGAAGTAAATCTTTATAAGACTAGTTGGGTACTTTCGCAGCTGCCATGATATTATATTTATATTTGCATTTGCCTAAAGTGAACCATTTTACCTTTTTCATCTACAAGTTAAGGTCCTGGCAACAAAAGTGCATAGGCCTTTGAAGACAAGAGAAAAAATTAACAATCTGAATTTATTTTCTTACAACAAATGGCAAAGATAGGCTGGTTTTGTTCCCTAGAACATGCTATATCTTGTGGGGGGAGGGTGTCACCAAACAAAACTAACCTTCTTTTGCAGGAGTTTTCTTTTTACTTCAGAGTATGAAAGCACTCCCTGGCTTTTCACCCAATGGAGTCTTTCAGACTATCTGCCAGCATGGCAAGAGTAGGTTTTTTTCTGTTTGCTTGGAATAACGTGGCTGCAAATCAATCATACCATATCATCTATACCTTAGTATAGATGGTGTGATGGTAAAAAATCTAACTTACCTTAATTTCCCTCAGCAGATGCTTAATATCCATTCCTGTGATCTGAACACATGGATATATTCTTGAATGCCTGTTTTTCCCTGTTATCATCAAGCCTAGTCTGTTTGCTCTGGACAAACTACTCCTTCTCAAAGCACAAACAAGAAGAATTTAACAGAACACTGATAGGGCCTTCCTTGGATCTATGTTAAAAACTTGCACACTGCCATAAATTTCTGACTGGTAAAGGGAATATCTATACTTACGTAAGTGTATAGATGCACGTAAGAATGCACATCCATGTACATGTGTACATACTTACACATCTTCTGAAAAGATACAATTATAACAATAATGTGTTGGACTAGAGACCCAAATGGTTTCATGCAGTGCTTTGTAGAGGGTAGATTATGTTCTTTTGCTTCTTCACTGTTATTTTTACTTACAACTTACTTTGAATAGGAGGGGGAAAAATGATCTATAAGTGACTATTCTAAGGTCTATATGGAACCTGTTAAAAATGCATGGTGGTACAGCTGTGAGAATCTCAGTATGTAACTATTTTATATTTCTCTGGAATTTTTTTTGTTACTTCTATTGAAATTTCTTAGGTTTATTGTATACTGTACCTTCCACTATACAAAATACAGATACTTAAGCTAAGAAAATTTTATGCAAAGAAAAATGTGTGGTGAAATTACCCCTCACCATCAGTTAATTTTAGCACGCTCAAGTTCTGCTGCAGTTATTGAAGAGGTAAGGGCACATAACTTTCAGAGTCTTTTAGAGTCTATGAACATCTTACATGTATTGTATACAACTCATAATTTGCATATTTTTAGTTCATGTAATTTTTGTTTATTCCTATGGTGCCCTCTGTGCTGGTCTATTCCTATGGTTTAATACAATTACATTTTATCAAAAAGATCCCACTTTAAAATTATAATGGAAGATTAAAAGAATACATATGGTATTAAAATTCAAGGAGAAAATCAAATGTTCTCAATGAAAAGTGAAGTTGATTTGGTTTGTGATGTAGATTTATAGGAGCAACTAGCTAGTACTATCTGAAATGCTGGGGGTTTTGTTTTTTGAAAAATGGAGTAATCTGTTAGTAAATTGCATATTGAAGTAGACTTTAGACTCAGAAGTTACTCTTTCTAGAGAGCTGAAATTGGATGTTATTTGGTCTCATCTCTCTTCTTCACTCTCCGGATTAGTTTTCCTGGCTGTTCCTGAAGGCGTATGAGTTATGTGTATGTCTGTCTTGTTGCTTAGCAGCGGGTAACTTTTTTCTCAATTGTATACTGCTGTTGGTTTTGGGTGTGGGGGAGAAATCAATAATATCTATTTTGGAATAACATCTCATTCAGATTCCATTTTAGCTAGGCAGCAGAGAAACTGCTGCATTTCATTTTACATGTTTACACGTTTTCTGTGCTCAAATTATTTTTGGTCTTGTTTTAGGGTCGTGTTTTTAGTCATGAGTACTAGGTATTTTAGAAGTCTAAATCCTAAGCAAAGCAAAGTTTTCAGGGTGGGTTAAGGAGAGTGGGTGATGTGCAGTGTAAGAAAGGGCAAGTGCAAAGCTGTTCTTCCAGATGAGAGCTGGAAAGGTAGCAGAAGACTTCACTGGGTGGCAAAGCCTGCACTGGTACAGAGCTGGCTTCTTTTGCATTGTAGAACTTACTGATGTGCTCCACTAGGTGGCACGTTTTAGGAGACTTGGTGACATGGCGGTGGCAATACATCTATAAAATTGTATGTAAATTTTTTTCTTTAATCATCGTATAGCGTGTGTTGCATGCTTTTACAAGTCGTAAATTTTGTTCTGGGAGCAAATGCTATAATCCGTTATTTCCCTGTTTTCCGTGCAACGGAGGCTTCATTTTGAAAGCAGGAATACATTTATAATATGCTCCTAACTCTTTAGACTGTAGGATGCTATCCAAATTAAAATGCCAGCTATTTTAATACCTGATCTTTAATGTGACCCCCTTTTCTTTACAATCTTCTGAGGCTCCATAGAACTTTAGCAATGCTCCGGTTTAGCTGTCCTTTGTTTGGAATTTGTTTGGAACTGATAGCATATGCAATGTAGGATAAAGAGATACAACACTTGTTCTTGGAGGGGGGGTCACCTTGGAATTTTTAAAAACAGAATCATAGAATCATTTAGGTTGGAAAAGACTCTTAAGATCATAGAGTTCAACCATTAACCTAACACTACCACATGCACCGTCCACCACAAGTAGTTCTCTTGTGCTCCCTCAGCTTTAGATAATTCAGTAAATCTTGTATATTGCATAGGAATTACTTTTTTAATCACATCAAGTGAAGTTTTCAAATTTTAGAAATAAGGATGATTATTTTTTTTTTTTACCTTCTAAAGTTAAGAAATTTGAGGATTGCTATTTACAAATTAATCTGAATGGAACTATTTGGTATTAAGTACCTTTTTGAGCTCAATCTTAGTGCTGAAGTGTCACATCATCTTAAACATGAACTTATATCCACTATGTGTATTAAAAAGTCAAATGTCATGATCCATGATATAAGAATGTAATTAAATAATTACCTTAAAATGCATGCATCTTTTTAGGAAGTTATACCTCACTGCAATTGTTGATCAGATAACTGAGAGTAAGTTTTGTTAAACAGGTTAGCTGTTGGGTGGTCTTAAAAATATTAATATTAAAAGATAAAAATCAAAGAATAGAAGCAGATAGAATGAAACTGGTTAACCTCCCACTCTGTTTAGAGAAGGATTCTGTTTCAGTAGAAGCTTGGGTTTTTTTAAGACCATGACAGGATTTGGATATCTTAACAGGCAAATAGTTTGTGGGCATAGGTATGACAAACTTCCACAGATGTTTAGAAAAGCCTTCTGGTTCACCTGAGGTTTCATATTAAGCTTATTGTGAAGAGTAGTGAGGTGTACAAGCACAAATTAATAAATACATCAAACCTTTTTCCGTAAGTCATGCAGCTGTGCGCTGGGGAACCTGCAGAGTGGAGTGGGACAGGTTTCTGCAGAGAAAATGGATTATTTTCAGATAAAGAAGGGTTGTACCACAAAATCTATCTGTGAGTTCATACAGAATTGAGTATAGAGTAATGATTAAAATAACACAGAGAAAGAAAAAGTTATTGGATAATACCAATCATGTTTTTTTTCTCGATCTATTGAGTGCCATTTTAGTGTATATTTTTCAAACTTAGAGATTGTTATTCAGCATCTATATTCATAATCTTCCAGTAACAGAAAATGTGTTTTCAGAGGTTAGAACACTCAGCATTGAAAATCAGGTTCAAATTTGTTATGCCAGCTTTCTCTTTGGTTCCTTTTCTGTAAGATGTAACTAATATGTATTATATATGCAGAGAATTTATTACCCCTTTCAAAGTTATCTGCAACTGTGGGTGGCGGGTGATATAGAGGTACAAATTGTGAGTATGAATATTTGATTTTAGAATGTCAGAGTTGCCCCAGAACCTTTTTGGAAGCCAAGTGCAAGGGAGCAATAGAAGAGAGACAGGGTAGTCTTAATGAGGAATTGGTCCAGAATGGATGTAAATTCTTACTTAGGGTCATCACTTTTTTTTTTTTTGTCTACTTGTGAATGAGTTCAAAGTAATTCTCAAGATTTAAGACATTCTCAAGCTTAGTAGTTGAAGTAATTTAATAATTTTTATACATTTAATTCAGTTAATGTAGTTAAATAAGAGATATACAGCTAAAGATAATCAACCAACGGATCAGTGCAGTACTTATTTGGCATCATATTCAAACTTAGTTCTGATAGATAACATAACCAATAAGAGAAATTTCTAATCTAATGGATGAATAGAATTCTGAGAATCTGGTTTCTTCTTAAATGCACAGTTCACTTTCTGGGTATGTTCATCAGTATCTGCTTAATTATTTTTTTCTCTAGGTCACTTCTGCAAGTAAAATACCAGAATATTTACATTCAGTACCCCACATATGCTGTTAATGAGGTAAATGTGGGCAATGACATTTATTAATTTATTTTGATGTTTGTGTTAATTATGTGGAAAAGTTGAGCTTTTCATTATATTTGATCTCGTCTGATTTTGCCCTCTTTTGTGTTGAAATAGTACAAGAATTTAAAAAAACAACCAACCAAACAACAAAACCGTCACAACCAAATTAGAGCCTTGTTTTCATCAAGATATAACACATGCGTAAATTGCAGCACTTGCTTTTCTGTGTTCTGAGCCTGCTGTTGCTTTCTCTGTGAGTTGAGACTCCAGTACTTAAAATGCTCCTCTTTTTCATACATAAAAATATACCTCCAGCCCATCAAGCTATTTCCTTGGGAAGTTGTGGTTCACGGCAGCATGACCAAGTTAGTGTTCTAACCTGGAAATGAAAGGAAAGCAGAAGCTGAGCTGTTTGAGAAACACTGGCATGGCAAGGGATTACCCTGTCTCATTTTCCCCAAACCACATTTTTCTGGAATTACGCTCCCAGTGAGAGTCCCCACCCAGGCAGTCCTTCTCCCAGATGAGGTAAAGGAAGCCACCATCAAGCTGAGCTAGGAGCTGTTCGGCTTCTCTGAGTTGGAAACCTCTCTTCATTACATCACACCTGGCCATATTTCAGAGATTAATGAACAGCATCTTGTCAGTTTTAATATATCGCAGTGCTTTAGTTTACATTGACGGTGTAATCATGAATTCCCTGAGCCGCGAACTACACCTTAAGGACTTGCATGGAGTTCTAAGAAGGCAAGAAAAAGAAACGACTATGAACTAGAGAGTGTGCCAGTTTTGAGAAAAACCTGCAGATTTTCTAGCACATTAGGTTTCAAAAGAAGGATTACACACAGACTAAACAGAGTAGAAGTCATAAAAATTTAAAGACATCACAAAAATAAGATCCTTTTTAGGTATGACAGAATACTAGAGGAAATTTATACTGAATTATACCACCCAAGCAGACCTCTTAATTAATGTAATGAGAAAATATGTTCCATTTCCATGGACCTAAGTGTGTCAGGAAGCATTTGACACTTTTAAAAGGGGGAGAGGTGAAAGCATGCACTTCACCACTCCTGAGATTCTCAGATTTTAGCTTATTTATTAACTTTCATGTTTGGGCTGCTGAGGCATTTGGATACTTACTAATCAAGAGAGAGGAAGTAAAATTACTGTAAGTGACCAGTAAGTCTGAAAAAATGTAAACACACTTCGTACTATCTAACTTTTAAAGTTCCATCTCTTATTTTGAACACTGGAGGGATTACCGTATCACGCTAGGAAATCATGAGTGAAAAAAAGCTTTTTATTGCTAAGATGTGATTCTGAAAATGATATATATGTGAAACTTTTAAATCCATAAGCAGATGCTATGTGTTCATTCCAACTGCTTATACTGCTAAAGCTGCAAGTAGGGCATTTTGCAGAATCTGGAAATAAAAGCCAGACTTTTTGCTGAAACATCAATTTTCCATGCAAATGATTTTAAAAATCAGGTTCTATTTCCTTTTCTCAGAGTTTTATTTCCTTTTCTCAGAGTTTTATTCCATTCCTGTTGTTAAAATATTCCCCTGAAAATTGCTTGGAAATTCTTATGGTCATGCCTTAACAAAGCAAATGGAAAAAATCAGCTTAATACTTAATTTTTTTATGATGCAAAAAATCCCTGTGATATATTCTTTCATTTCATACCTGCACTGTAACAGCCACTTGAATAGGATGTTATAGGTAGCATCTTCTGCAACATGTGATGTAACTTTTCAATTTGGAAAGCACCTCCTACAGGTTTCCATCTCTATTAATTTGAAGAATTTTTGATAGAAAGTGACTACCTTCTGCTGATACCTTCTTAGACTTAATATGTTGATCCAGCTGCATTCAAGTGAGGTGTTGCTTTAGTGTATTTAATAAATGTGCTGATAATCCCACTGCAGATAGTTACTAGATAGCACTTTCTGAGCATCTAGCTTTCAAAATAGGCAGAAGAAGGGATCTGATTTGCATGGGTTCACTCTTTATAAATGGCTTAATGTTAATTCTTCGTTAATCCCTGTTAATTTGAGTAATCATTTTCTGACCTGTGGAAGGTTTTACTTAAGCCAATACTGATACTGAAGATGAGGCTTCGGCTGTGACTGTACTGCAGTTAATAGTGACTGCAGCACATAGTACAGATTTCTGACTGATGTGTCAGTAAGCACTTGAGGAGATTGGTTGCAGTTAAAAATTGTCTTGCAGAGCTTCACAGGCTTAGCCAGGGTGTTTCTTTGCTTCCCTAGACTTCCTGATCCCACTACTAGATTGCTGCTCACATTCAAGCTAACTTAAAGCTATCTCTCAGATTTCTGTACAGCTCAGTAGTTACCAAGAACTTCAGCAAAGACGTGTCTTTGCTTTACTTTCCTTTTGTAAGGTAGAAAACACTTCAGCACTTTCTGTTACTTGTTCAGAAGATGCACGCCAGCTTGGATGGGGCTTTGAGCAACTTGGTCTAGTAGAAGGTGTCCCTGCTCATGGCAAGGGGGTTGGCACTAAAGGATCTTTAAGATTCCTTCCAACCCAAACCATTCTATGAATCTTGTGGGTTTTAATGTCTCAATGCCATAATCTGACAAATGTTTTGTTTTGATCTTTTCAGAGGGGTATTCATTTGTCAGGGGGGCGAAACTTGACACTTGCAACGGTAGCCACATGCTTCACTGAAGCCCATTGCTGTCTGAACTTGCCTTCCTAAAGACTGTCTTAAACTTCATCAGATTTTAATCTCTCTGTGGGTTGATAGGCTGGCACCACTGAAATCACAGGCAGAGCTCCTGTGGACATCAACAGATCTGGATTTACTCTGTGATCTTTTTTGGCAGGTGGATTTTGAAAAACAAAAAAACCAACCCAAACCCCAAAAGAAATAACTTCTCAGGTGGTAATTTTCATGTCGGGGCTATTTTCTTAGCAATTTGTGTGATGGCTTTTTGCTTCTTCTGTTTAGACTTCTCTTCCTTGTAAATCTATGCCTGTGGCATGAACTGGGGATTCTATTATTTGTAGAATAGTACCAATTAAAAAAATCCGTTTGTTTCCTCTGAACAAATACTTTGGGTCTTGTTACTAAATTATTTTATAAAACTTCCTGGAGATTTCAGAGGTGCTCTGCCACAGTGAGGGGTAAGTGAAGAAGTGCAGAAGAGAAGGCATTCTCAGTGCTGCCTGTTGAAAATGGAGCAGTCAGAAAAGCAGAGCATAGAGACAGAAGAAGTAGTCTAACTCACATGGAAGGAGGAAGAACTGGAGCACTGGGTCCTGATTCCTGGAGTGTGTATAACTAAGTTGCTAAACAGAACTAATTTAGTGGATCTTCCCACTTTCAAATAAGCTTTCTAGGCCAGAAGATTCTGACTCCTTTGTTCTTTCTCTCCTTTTGACCCACTGATTTTTATCATTTCTGGTTGTATCATAGCTTGGATTCAACTAGGAGGACTGCAGTCAAAGCATTTTCTTGGGAAGTAACCAGAAGAGTTAGATCCACCTTTTTCTGAATTGTAGTAGTGTTCTTATCATTAAACTGGCACCACCACCCACGAAGTTAATTGAGGAGCTGACTATGACTAACTTTTCAGGATTCTCCAAGGTCTCAAGTAAGCTTTGGCAGTTGTATGTCTTATCCTGGATTGCTTTTAGGAGATAAATATCTATCTCCATATTGTTCAGATAATTCTGAGGATGTATGCCAGCCAGAAAAATTTCTAGCCAGATTAAAAGGTACATAGTGAGTTCAGGTGCCAGGAAATTAAAGTAGTACTGGAAAGTACTGGGTAGGTGGGATTGTTTGGGATTTGGAAAGGTTTTACATACCTAGGACGTGCTTTGGGTAGACATCAACACTATGTAGTTTGAACCTGCTATGTTCTTGGAAAAAAAAGTGTTCTTGAACAAAACAAAAAAAAAAAATCCAGTCCAATCTGTGTATGACAGACATTAAAAGAAAGATGTTAAGAGTGTTCTATCTGGGGTAATTTCAGGTGAATTCCATAGCAGGTTGAACTGCAGTCTCAGCAGTCACTGCTACCTGAGTATTATGTGATGTATTTTTATTTCCAGGCTAATGAAGGAAGTGAAGAATTTGCAAGACAATAATAAGTTTAGAAAATATTTAAACAGCAGTTTATCTGCATACTGAATATCTGATAATACCAGAGAAGTTCTGGCATAGACAAAAAGCTGTAATTATAAATGCAAAGTAAATATGACTCTAGAAATTCACAGGGGGCCTTTTAGACACAAATTCGTCTTACTACTAAGGAATTTAAATAAGAAAACTCAGAAAATGTTGACAGCTGTATTCTTTGGAATAATTTTAATAAGCCAATGTGGTAATGAGTTCACTGGTTGGATCCAGTTGCCCATATTCAAGTCTCTGCAATTCAGTCACCTCACGATAAATTTTTTCTTGCATAACCATCTTAAAAACTACCTGATCTATTGTGTACCTTTTCATTTCTTGTTTGCCTTGATCTAGAACCAAATAGCTTTTAATAAGTACACAAATGATGCATGAGGTATTATACACGTGTGTAGCTGCAGGTTTCTGTTACAGATATAAGAAGCAACAGGTATACGTAGACTGTATGGTTACGCATCTTGGAGAGCTCAGGGTTAGGCTGACATAAGTGCCTTCTGATGGCTTGCTAGGTAAGATCTAGCATGAAGCTCTCTAGGGATGAATTTCTTAGAAAAATAAAAGTGGGTTCGACCACGTTTATTTGATATTACATTCATAGGTGTAAAATAGCAGTTTATAGTTTCACTTGTCCATTTCCCTTGCTTGGGATATGCCCCCCTGATCAAGAAATTCAATAGCTATTAAAAGCTGCAGCTGTACTAACAGTCTTATGGCATTTTGCAGCTATTACTTTAGAACAGGCGTTCTGTGCCAGTACAGATGTTGCATGCACCTTTTTCATAAGCACTTTATCTGCACCATGGGCATTGCATTTCTAGTGTTCACTTGAAATTGCTAAACATGCTCCATAGCTGTAATTTATTTAGGCTGTAGTAGTTTAAAGACCTGAAAACTTTATCTGCACCTGTTCTGTTCATCTGACCAGGAAAATACTAATTCCACTGCGTGAGAGTTTGGATCTCTTTATAAATCTCCTGAACCAAATGCAGCTTTTTGATTCACATGTATGTTCCCCTTCCCTGAAGTGGAAATAGCTCACATATGTATTACCAAACTTCAATTTTCTACTACTGAAGGGAGAACATCCCCCTTGATCTAATGGAGGACTGGCACACTACTCCTCCATTCCCACCCTCAGTCAATCCATCTCTGAGTAATCAAATGTACATCGTGAAAGGTGAAGCATGTACACACCGTGTGTAACTGGAGTAAACTCTGCTAGTATGACACTGGTTTCATTGTGGAATAATATGACAAACACTTCTGAGCATAATTTATTTAAAGTGATATAAAATGAGCAAGAAGGAAAAGCAACTGCTTAACATAACCCGATAACACCTCCTGACAACACTGATTATCAGTGAATTTGTACTAACGTAAGGTAAGCAACAGTTGAAGAAGAATGGGGCAATAGCCGAAGGAATAAATGATAGATTTTAAATATTGAATGCTGAACCAGTATAAGAGCCAGTCATTCAACTATTTCAGCCCAAAAGCTTGGAATTCAGGCAAAATCCAGGAGTAGTCCTAGCTTTGAAGGACAAAAAAAAAAAAAAAAGCCCAACCCAAACCCTAAAAAACCACACTAAACTAAAAAACCCAGAAGCCACCCCAAACCAGGCAAACAAGAAAGCCACTGTTCAGTGAGGTTTTTCAAAACCAAAGCTATGTCCCACTTTGTCCAATTCTGCCAGAGATGTATGTCATCCGTAGACATGTCATCAAATATGACTCAAACCAATCCTTTCCCTCAAAACAAATAAATGCAACCACATAGACCAAAATGATTCTTTGGCATTTAAAAGATTCTGCTCTACTTACTTGTGGTGCATTTTTAATTTAGAGTTAAACCAGGGGCTGATCCCTTTTCTTAGTGTTTTTGATAAAATAGAAAAAAAGCACTTGTGCCATAGTCAATCTTGTTAAAAACTTGTAAATATGTAGTAAATTCAGTGCAATAGAATGGAGATGCAGTATCTCTATACAAATAAAGAACAGAAGACTTAAAGAACAGATATACATGGAAATAGAAAAGGCAATAAAAGGACAGAAGCTTATTTGAAGTATATATTCTGGAAAAGCTGGTTAGATATGAAGCAAAGTAAGTATATTACTAAAATAAAATTCTCCAGAATTGTGCATTTAGGCTTTGAATTCCTTTTGAAAGTTCTGATGACTTTGACAAACCATACAAGCCCTCATTCAAGAGGCCAAGAGTACCTCCTCTGATTCAACTAAAGACAGAGCAGAATTTGGCTCCTCAGGTTTAGGATGCCATTAGATTCTTTAGGCAGAATTACAGGCTTGCTGTACACAGCTGAGCATGTATAATACTTTAAGTAAAATTCATGTCTCACGTGTTATAAAATAAATGAAAGGTAGCTGTTAATTCCAAGGCTTATAAATATGTCAGTGGGTTTTCATAATGTCTTAATAAATTACAAGAACAAACTCAATGACTCATGGTGTCACCAGAGCCACATGCTGCACTGTATTTATTGTAATTATGTACTATACCTCACAGAACTTTTCCTTTCATGAATATATAGGTCTCACTTTAAAATCAAAACAATCCTCATCCATGTCTTCATTCTATTTGCTGTTTTAGCTGTTTTCTTGTTCTGAGCCCTTCTTCAAATGAGCATTTTTAAGAAAATGTATTTAAATGAACATTCCTGCAATTGCTATATTTATTCATTGAAAAGCTGAAGTAAAATACAGTTTCCAAATATCCTCAATTTGGGTGAAGTTCAAATTTTCCTTGGATCCTAGTCATCTGGCTGGCCACCAGCCCATATCACTAATGGTATAACTAGCTGAAAAATGGAAAAACAATTTCATGAAAATTTCAAGATTATTTTGGCTTAGATCTGAAATGTAGAGATAGCATCAATATCGTACTGTCAGTAATGCTTCATTCTTTAGTCTGAAAAATAAACACAGGACAGGCTAAACACTTCAGTTAAATGCGTAAGACTAATTCAACAGCATTTCAAAACCACTAAGGTAAACTAAGTGTGTGAAGAAGCCCTTGGCTTTTCAGGGCTCCCTGTCCAAACTGGTTTTTACTCTCACAGATGGAAGCTGCAAGTGTAGTTTGCATTTATGTGTCATGATTAAATGTTCTTTTATATTAAAAGTCATAGTGAGTTGATATATTGAGTTGGCCCTGCTCCCATGTATATGGCTAGGTGTTGATTTTCATGGAACAGAACCTGTTACTTAAGATGGAGAGAAATGGAAAGAATTCCATACTGCATCCTTTTTTATGGCCCTTATTTAAATCACTTGCAATGGTACATCTGAATTTAACAGATGCTGATTTGATGACACGCTTCTCTGAAGATATTAAATAAACTAAACAAAGAAATGACCCCCAATGTTTTTCCCATTGTTACCAAACTGATTCTCCAAGCTATTTATACTTGCAATACCTTTACCTGAAATCCCCTCGTTCAAGCTGCGCTGCACTCCTGTATTGCTTGCAATGAAACAGTATCCTTTCAATATGGAGGTCTTAATTTTCACTCTCACTTACCCAGAAGCAAACAGGAAACCCCATTCCGAACTTCCCGTTCCAAAAATAATAGCAGTGTTCAGTCACATTTTATGAAAGCATCTTAGAATTTATATAAATAAAACTAGTGTACATTTCAAAGAATATATAAAATGCTGGCATTTTGCTTTGACTGCAAAGATGAAAGAGCCGATAAAAATTAAAATTTCATGATTTTTAAATTATGCATTTAGTCATAACAAAAATATTTTAAAAGATTTAAAGCAGCAGGTGTACCTTATATAGCAAGATAAAGTTTAATATATTTTATTAGCTTAAGGGACACAGAATAGCTATCTATCCAGAACTTCAGGCATGCATTTACATAAATATATTAAATTAAGAAAAGCAATTATACACTTAAACATCCTTTTGTCTAAAAAAATCATTAAATCCACAGATTAACAATAAATCCAACTCTATGCATTTATCACTTCCAGATACAACTGTTCCATTTCTCAGATATTACACAAATACATTTGTTAGAATTTATATGCATTATACATATATTTTATATTACATAATAGTGTGTATACATACATGGTCTTCAATAATATAATAATAATTTGTAGTTTCTATAGCACTTTTCATTTGAAGAGCTCAAAGCGCTTTACAAGGATTGACTTCACTAATTTTCAGATGGAAAGTGGAGGCACAAAGATGCAATTATTTCAGGTTATTTAGAATTTGTGACAGGCCCTAACTGAATTCTCTCATTGTGAACTTCAGCCATGTCTCCCTAAAAAGAAATGCACATATAGCATGTGTAGTCTACGTAGGTAGACTTGTAAAGATTTGTAAGGTCTCAAACCAAGAAAGCATTTATATTAATGACATTAAGCACATGACTTCAGCGAGGCTCATATGCTTAAAGCTACTTGTGTGCTTCAGTACTCTGCTAGATTGGTGCCTGAATATGCTTAGTAGTAAAATACAGTTTATAGAAGATACTTAACCATAGTTTGAATGATATTTTCTAAGCTATTTCCCCACATTTCAAATGTACATACAGTACCTGACAGCTACTATAAAGTAAAACTAATTGAACAGAGGAATATCACAACAGTAATGTTCTCAAGTGACAGAACTCTTTTGTTTCCTTTTCCTTTTCTGCTTGGCTCCCATTACAATCTAATTGTTCTCAAAGGGGAATTCTCAAATTTCTCAAAAGGGAAAAAGTTTTAATTCTGCAGTATATTTTGTGGGGGACAGCTAATAGCATTTCTGGGCAATTCACAGGGTAGGGTTACTGCTTCTGGTATTAATGAAGATCACTACAAGATACATCTGGTGACTTAATACCAGATGGTTTCTGATCTCAGTATATCTTGATAGGAATTAGGTTTATTCTGTTCACCAGTTGTGACTCTGACTAGAACATTTTCCTTCTAGCTGCTCCTCTTAGGAACGTTCAGAAAGTAAGACATGTTTGTTACTGCCTTGTGATGCAAACCACCTTTTTGTCCTACAGCAAAGTACATCCTACATTAAAAAAACCATGAACAACAAAACCACAAAAAAAACCCTTCCAAAACTGCCAGCTCTCTGCCTTTATTTCCACCCAAGAATATTGTGAACACAGCCACTGCATATATTCACATGCTTTAGCTAGTGCCTTCTTTCTGAAATTTCCTGTGAATTTCAGCATTTTTTCACTTTTTGCTTTTGTTTTCATTGCAAAATGAAAATAAATTGAAAAATCTCACAGACTGTAAAAGTAACTTAACTATACAGGATATGTGGGACCCTATTGATTACTTATAACAGATGGGAACTAGTTTTTTATCAGTAGAAATAAAACTCTTCTCCAAGAAAGCAACTTGCTGTTTGTGCACATTCTTTCTGACATTTTTGATTATGGAAGCCTGATATTTTGGATTGTGTGTGTACAGTAGGACATTAAATGTATATAACACAGAATATTGCTTTCTGGTGAATTCCTATAGCTTGAAATGATCACTAGAATGATATACTTTCAGCGCCGAGAGCTCTGGTAGGCACGTGTGTCACTTGGCTTTTAAATCAAACAGTGTAATGTCAAGAAATTTTCTTTCATGGAAGCCCATGGGTGTTTTCTTTGGGTTATGGGACAGCAGGATAGTCGTTTGCTAATACATAGACCAAATTAGTAATTACTAATAAACTCATGAGTGAACTGAAGGAAAAAGGTT